>NC_088401.1:90215795-90288295 GCF_034236695.1 Oncorhynchus nerka | reverse complement strand
TTGTCGTTCTCCTACGCAACGTAACGTAACCAACACTGCTAGCTAGCCAGCTAGCTCCCGATAAGCAGCATTGTAGAAACTTCACACTCAACGGTACGACTTGATTAGGGTAGTGTCAACAACGCAGCTAGCCTACCCCAGCAGTACTCTATCATTTTAGTCAATTAGATTCTTGCTACGTAAGCTTAACTTTCTGAACATTCGAGACGTGTAGTCCACTTGTCATTCCAATCTCCTCTGCATTAGCGTAGCCTCTTCTCTAGCCTGTCAACTATGTGTCTGTCTATCCCTGTTCTCTCCTCTCTGCACAGACCATACAAACGCTCCACACCGCATGGCCGCAGCCACCTAATCTGGTGGTCCCAGCGCGCACGACCACGTGGAGTTCCAGGTCTCCGGTAGCCTCTGGAACTGCTGATCTGCGGCCAACAAGGCAGAGTTCATCTCAGCCTATGTCTCCCTCCAGTCCCTCGACTTCTTGGCTCTGACGGAAACATGGATCACCACAGACAACACCGCTACTCCTACTGCTCTCTCTTCGTCCGCCCACGTGCTCTCGCACACCCGAGAGCTTCTGGTCAGCGGGGTGGTGGCACATCCTCATCTCTCCCAAGTGGTCATTCTCTCTTTCTCCCCTTACCCATCTGTCTATCGCCTCCTTTGAATTCCATGCTGTCACAGTTACCAGCCCTTTCAAGCTTAACATCCTTATCATTTATCGCCCTCCAGGTTCCCTCGGAGAGTTCATCAATGAGCTTGATGCCTTGATAAGCTCCTTTCCTGAGGACGGCTCACCTCTCACAGTTCTGGGCGACTTTAACCTCCCCACGTCTACCTTTGACTCATTCCTCTCTGCCTCCTTCTTTCCACTCCTCTCCTCTTTTGACCTCACCCTCTCACCTTCCCCCCTACTCACAAGGCAGGCAATACGCTCGACCTCATCTTTACTAGATGCTGTTCCTCCACTAACCTCATTGCAACTCCCCTCCAAGTCTCCGACCACTACCTTGTATCCTTTTCCCTCTCGCTCTCATCCAACACTTCCCACACTGCCCCTACTCGGATGGTATCGCGCCGTCCCAACCTTCGCTCTCTCTCCCCCGCTACTCTCTCCTCTTCCATCCTATCATCTCTTCCCTCTGCTCAAACCTTCTCCAACCTATCTCCTGATTCTGCCTCCTCAACCCTCCTCTCCTCCCTTTCTGCATCCTTTGACTCTCTATGTCCCCTATCCTCCAGGCCGGCTCGGTCCTCCCCTCCCGCTCCGTGGCTCGACGACTCATTGCGAGCTCACAGAACAGGGCTCCGGGCAGCCGAGCGGAAATGGAGGAAAACTCGCCTCCCTGCAGACCTGGCATCCTTTCACTCCCTCCTCTCTACATTTTCCTCCTCTGTCTCTGCTGCTAAAGCCACTTTCTACCACTCTAAATTCCAAGCATCTGCCTCTAACCCTAGGAAGCTCTTTGCCACCTTCTTCTCCCTCTTGAATCCTCCTCCCCTCCCCCTCCTCCCTCTCTGCAGATGACTTCGTCAACCATTTTGAAAAGAAGGTCGACGACATCCGATCCTCGTTTGCTAAGTCAAACGACACCGCTGGTTCTGCTCACACTGCCCTACCCTGTGCTCTGACCTCTTTCTCCTCTCTCTCTCCAGATGACATCTCGCGTCTTGTGACGGCCGGCCGCCCAACAACCTGCCCGCTTGACCCTATCCCCTCCTCTCTTCTCCAGACCATCTCCGGTGACCTTCTCCCTTACCTCACCTCGCTCATCAACTCATCCCTGACCGCTGGCTACGTCCCTCCCGTCTTCAAGAGAGCGAGAGTTGCACCCCTTCTGAAAAAACCTACACTCGATCCCTCCGATGTCAACAACTACAGACCAGTATCCCTTCTTTCTTTTCTCTCCAAAACCCTTGAACGTGCCGTCCTTGGCCAGCTCTCCGCTATCTCTCTCAGAATGACCTTCTTGATCCAAATCAGTCAGGTTTCAAGACTAGTCATTCAACTGAGACTGCTCTTCTCTGTATCACGGAGGCGCTCCGCACTGCTAAAGCTAACTCTCTCTCCTCTGCTCTCATCCTTCTAGACCTATCGGCTGCCTTCGATACTGTGAACCATCAGATCCTCCTCTCCACCCTCTCCGAGTTGGGCATCTCCGTTGGATTGCGTCCTACCTGACAGGTCGCTCCTACCAGGTGTCGTGGCGAGAATCCGTCTCACCACGTGCTCTCACCACTGGTGTCCCCCAGGGCTCTGTTCTAGGCCCTCTCCTATTCTCGCTATACACCAAGTCACTTGGCTCTGTCATAACCTCACATGGTCTCTCCTATCATTGCTATGCAGACGACACACAATTAATCTTCTCCTTTCCCCCTTCTGACGACCAGGTGGCGAATCGCATCTCTGCATGTCTGGCAGACATATCAGTGTGGATGACGGATCATCACCTCAAGCTGAACCTCGGCAAGACGGAGCTGCTCTTCCTCCCGGGGAAGGACTGCCCGTTCCATGATCTCGCCATCACGGTTGACAACTCCATTGTGTCCTCGTCCCAGAGCGCTAAGAACCTTGGCGTGATCCTGGACAACACCCTGTCGTTCTCAAATAACATCAAGGCGGTGGCCCGTTCCTGTAGGTTCATGCTCTACAACATCCGCAGAGTTCCTAATCCAGGCACTTGTCATCTCCCGTCTGGATTACTGCAAAAGCTCCCTGCCTGTGCCATTAAACCCCTACAACTCATCCAGAACGCCGCAGCCCGTCTGGTGTTCAACCTTCCCAAGTTCTCTCACGTCACCCCGCTCCTCCGCTCTCTCCACTGGCTTCCAGTTGAAGCTCGCATCCGCTACAAGACCATGGTGCTTGCCTACGGAGCTGTGAGGGGACGTCACTACCTCCAGGCTCTGATCAGGCCCTACACCCAAACAAGGGCACTGCGTTCATCCACCTCTGGCCTGCTCGCCTCCCTACCACTGAGGAAGTACAGTTCCCGCTCAGCCCAGTCAAAACTGTTCGCTGCTCTGGCCCCCAATGGTGGAACAAACTCCCTCACGACGCCAGGACAGCGGAGTCAATCACCACCTTCCGGAGACACCTGAAACCCCACCTCTTTAAGGAATACCTAGGATAGGATAAAGTAATCCTTCTCCCCCTCCCCCTTAAAGACCTAGATGCACTATTGTAAAGTGGCTGTTCCACTGGATGTCATAAGGTGAAAGCACCAATTTGTAAGTCGCTCTGGATAAGAGCGTCTGCTAAATGACTTAAATGTAATGTAAATGTAAAGTGAAAGTCACCCAGTAAAATACTACTTGAGTAAAAGTGAAAGTCACCCAATAAAATACTACTTGAGTAAAAGTGAAAGTCACCCAATAAAATACTTGAGTAAAAGTGAAAGTCACCAATAAAATACTACTTGAGTGAAAGTGAAAGTCACCCAGTAAAATACTACTTGAGTAAAAGTGACCCAGTAAAATACTACTTGAGTAAAAGTGACCCAGTAAAATACTACTTGAGTAAAAGTGACCCAGTAAAATACTACTTGAGTAAAAGTGACCCAGTAAAATACTACTTGAGTAAGTCACCCAGTAAAATACTACTTGAGTAAAAGTCACCCAGTAAAATACTACTTGAGTAAGTCACCCAGTAAAATACTACTTGAGTAAAAGTGAAAGTCACCCAGTAAAATACTACTTGAGTAAAAGTGAAAGTCACCCAATAAAATACTACTTGAGTAAAAGTGAAAGTCACCCAATAAAATACTACTTGAGTGAAAGTGAAAGTCACCCAATAAAATACTACTTGAGTAAAAGTGAAAGTCACCCAATAAAATAATATTTGAGTGAAAGTCACCCAGTAAAATCCAAAATTATTTGGATTTTAAATATACTTAAGTATCAAAAGTATTAATCATTTCAGCTTTCTTATATTAAGCATACGGCACCATTTATTTATTTTTATTTACAAAAGATGCATTTATTTTCAGTGAGTCCGCCAGAACAGAGGCCGTAGGGATGAGCACTTGTTCTCTTGATAAGTGCGCGAATTTCACCATTTTCCTGTCCTACTCAGCATTCATAATGTAACGAGTACTTTGCGTTGTCAGGGAAAATGTATGGAGTAAAAAGTAAAATATTTTCTTTAGGAATGTAGTGAAGTAAAAGTTGTCAAAAATATAAATAGTTAAGTACAGACACGCCCAAAAAAATCTACTTAAAAAGTAGACGGGTTGGTTGTTTAGCAAGAAAACCAAAACATGCACAGCTATATGGGGCAAAACAAACGGGATTGGCATAGTGTGTTGACAACATGTTAAATATATTTAGTCTCCAATGTTTATTGAAAACATACATTTCCACAATGAGCACTCATTATACATCTTTACAGTTGTTAGCTAGCTAGCTAGCTAATATTAGCATAGGGGTGACATCAGTCAAAACAAGTCATAGTATCAAGAACAAGATAAAAACGAGACACCTAGCTATCTGGTCGCTATCTGGCCATCCAGAACCACAACAGATGGACTTCTGCCCCACCATTTTCACGATGTCAGCTAACACGTCTATAAAATGCGTGGTGTTGTCTACATCATTCAAATGCATCACACGTTCCGTGGCTAGGGTTGTGATATCTTAAAAAAATATATATTATACCTGTAGAGGGTTAGCCCTTTATCATAACTCTCAGTTGCATAGGGTTAGGGTTCCCACACAAACATAATTATATACTACAGCGTTTGCATACAGATGGAAGACAGAGTGTGCTAGTGTACCTGTGCTATGGTCAATGAAAAATACTGCTGGCTGCAACTGTGTACATAAATGTGTATTTTTACATTTGTGAAATCATTTTGATGTGATATGAAAGTAGAGGGCTGTATGTTTCTAGAACCGTACCGCAATTGAGGATCGATTCACATTTTAGATGGACTATTTGGCTGTTTTGGCTTCCAGAGCAGATTAGCCCTATAAAAGAGAACATGTAAGGTCCTTGGACAAATGCAGCGTTTCCCAAACGGTTAAAGGGTGAACGTTTAGATTTTTGCACTACACAGCTGATTCAAATAACGAACTCATCATCAAGCTTCGATTATTTTAATCCGCTGTGCAGTGCAAAAAACAAAACGTGCACGCGTTGTGGTCGTCGGGCCGAGTTTGTGAAATGCTGGACTAAGGAGTAAGGTGAGGCTTCTTTTGTCCAGTATTGGGCTAGGGTATTTTTCTTACCTGTAGGGGTTGGGGGGTATCTTTCTTACCTGTAGGGGTTGGGGGGTATTTTCTTACCTGTAGGGGTTGGGGGGTATCTTTCTTACCTGTAGGGGTTGGGGGGGGGTATTTTTCTTACCTGTAGGGGTTGGGGGTATTTTTTTTCTTACCTGTAGGGGTTGGGGGGGGTATTTTTCTTACCTGTAGGGGTTGGGGGGGGGGGTATTTTTCTTACCTGTAGGGGTTGGGGGGGGGGTATTTTTCTTACCTGTAGGGGTTGGGGGGTATTTTTCTTACCTGTAGGGGTTGGGGGTATTTTTCTTACCTGTAGGGGTTGGGGGTGTTTTTCTTACCTGTAGGGGTTGGGGGTATCTTTCTTACCTGTAGGGGTTGGGGGGTATCTTTCTTACCTGTAGGGGTTGGGGGGGTATCTTTCTTACCTGTAGGGGTTGGGGGGGTATCTTTCTTACCTGTAGGGGTTGGAGGGGGTATCTTTCTTACCTGTAGGGGTTGGGGTGGTATCTTTCTTACCTGTAGGGGTTGGGGTATCGCTCCCAGAAAGCAATACAGACTTGGTCCCAGGAACTTTTCAGAAGACCCACACAGGCAAAGTACTTCACCATTGTTCCCGTAAAAAGACGACTTTATATGTACACTTTGGTAAATACCTGTTAGAAGAATAGTACACGTGAGTAAGCTCAAATGAACTAGTATATTATCAATTACATGCACATTTGCCCAATTAATCGTGAAACGAGAAGGCTGCACTAAAAAGCGAAACTCCTAGATAGAAAGTGGAATGTTGACAGCTGTCAATCAACTTCGGTAAAATGAAAAATAAAAATAGTTAACGTGACCTAAGTTAACGGTTACCCGTCTGTGCATATTATCTCTCTCTAAATGCACGTCCACATAACGCTCGATATGCAACGCTCGATATACAGTTCTGCTAACGACGTTAGTGACAAGTTGACAGGAAACGGTCACGTCTTCACCCAGTCCCTCGAGTCTTACTGGAATGCTAACGAGCTAGTTAGCTTAGCATAGAGTGGGTGGTCAACGCCATCAATTAATTAGCTACATAGCTAAAGTGACCCATTTTCATATGAAAGAAAACACATCTTTCAGCTTGAATATGAAACGGTAAGAAAGCCACTTACCTCGTTGGCAATACCATTTACAGCGGAGATAATAGCATTTTTCTACTACTTTTGGAAGAATGTAGCTTGCAGCTACACGACAGACTGATTCCGGCCAATTGAAAGGGAAGGTCAAGAACAACGACATATCCGGTGCGACCAAGAGCAGAGCGGAAGCGGTGAAGCGAGAGTGATCCAAAATCTGTCTTCTCCACGGCAGGTGGCGTTGTTCAGCGGAAGGAGGATGGCGGAAGCAGAGAAGGCGCTTGAATCTGACAGCGGTGGAAATAAGGATGAATGGGCTTTTGTACAAAATGATGAAATATTGTGGGAAAGGAATCGTCTAGTCTTGGTTTTAACCCCTTTGTATCTGGTAGGAGTTGGTTTTCTGTGAGTTTTGGGGCTGTTCTTATTATATCACAGTGATTTGGTGGATCAGGGAGAGTATCCAAAACGGTGAGAAAAAAAACATTGGATAAAGTAGTCAGTGAAATACAAGAGGAGTGTGCTTGCATTGATTTTGTGTGTTTCAGCTGATCAGAAGGAACATTTGTTGGCCTCACTCAAGTTAATTATTATCCTGTGTCGTGTTTTGAGCTACAGAGCAGGGAACCCGTCAAAGGACTAACGCTAAAAAAAGAAATCCTGGACGTTGAGTGCACATTGTGTGGTTAGGAGAAGAAGGAGAAGGAGAAGAGTTTGTCTGTTCTGTTTTTCGATGTGGAGTCCTAAACTGGGTGCAGCCCGGATATGTCTACTACTCTGTCAGAGCTTTTGTATCAAATCAAATTGTAATTGTCACATGCGCCGAATACAACAAGTGTAGACTTTACTGTGAAATGGTTACAGACAAGCCCTTAACCAACAGTGCAGTTCAAGAAGAAGAAAATATTTACCAAGTAGACTAAAATAAAAAGCAAAAATAAAAGTAACACGATAAGAATAACGAGGCTAAATACAGGGTATTACGGTATAGAGTCAATGTGGAGGCTATATACAGGGTATTACGGTATAGAGTCAATGTGGAGGCTATATACAGGGTATTACGGTACAGAGTCAATGTGGAGGCTATATACAGGGTATTACGGTACAGAGTCAATGTGGAGGCTATATACAGGGTATTACGGTACAGAGTCAATGTGGAGGCTATATACAGGGTATTACGGTACAGAGTCAATGTGGAGGCTATATACAGGGTATTACGGTACAGAGTCAATGTGGAGGCTATATACAGGGTATTACGGTACAGAGTCAATGTGGAGGCTATATACAGGGTATTACGGTACAGAGTCAATGTGGAGGCTATATACAGGGTATTACGGTATAGAGTCAATGTGGAGGCTATATACAGGGTATTACGGTACAGAGTCAATGTGGAGGCTATATACAGGGTATTACGGTACAGAGTCAATGTGGAGGCTATATACAGGGGGTACTGGTACAGAGTCAATGTGGAGGCTATATACAGGGGGTACCGGTACTGAGTCAATGTGGAGGCTATATACAGGGTATTACGGTACAGAGTCAATGTGGAGGCTATATACAGGGTATTGCGGTACAGAGTCAATGTGGAGGCTATATACAGGGGGTACTGGTACAGAGTTAATGTGGAGGCTATATACAGGGGGTACCGGTACAGAGTCAATGTGGAGGCTATATACAGGGTATTACGGTACAGAGTCAATGTGGAGGCTATATACAGGGTATTACGGTACAGAGTCAATGTGGAGGCTATATACAGGGGGTACTGGTACAGAGTCAATGTGGAGGCTATATACAGGGGGTACCGGTACTGAGTCAACGTGGAGGCTATATACAGGGTATTACGGTACAGAGTCAATGTGGAGGCTATATACAGGGTATTGCGGTACAGAGTCAATGTGGAGGCTATATACAGGGGGTACTGGTACAGAGTCAATGTGGAGGCTATATACAGGGGGTACCGGTACAGAGTCAAAGTGGAGGCTATATACAGGGTATTACGGTACAGAGTCAATGTGGAGGCTATATACAGGGTATTGCGGTACAGAGTCAATGTGGAGGCTATATACAGGGTATTACGGTACAGAGTCAATGTGGAGGCTATATACAGGGGGTACCGGTACAGAGTCAATGTGGAGGCTATATACAGGGGGTATCGGTACAGAGTCAATGTGGAGGCTATATACAGGGGGTACTGGTACAGAGTCAATGTGGAGGCTATATACAGGGTATTACGGTACAGAGTCAATGTGGAGGCTATATACAGGGTATTACGGTACAGAGTCAATGTGGAGGCTATATACAGGGGGTACCGGTACAGTGTCAATGTGGAGGCTATATACAGGGGGTACCGGTACAGAGTCAATGTGGAGGCTATATACAGGGGTTACTGGTACAGAGTCAATGTGGAGGCTATATACAGGGGGTACCGGTACAGAGTCAATGTGGAGGCTATATACAGGGGTTACTGGTACAGAGTCAATGTGGAGGCTATATACAGGGTATTGCGGTACAGAGTCAATGTGGAGGCTATATACAGGGGGTACTGGTACAGAGTCAATGTGGAGGCTATATACAGGGGGTACCGGTACAGAGTCAATGTGGAGGCTATATACAGGGTATTACGGTACAGAGTCAATGTGGAGGCTATATACAGGGTATTGCGGTACAGAGTCAATGTGGAGACTATATACAGGGTATTACGGTACAGAGTCAATGTGGAGGCTATATACAGGGGGTACCGGTACAGTGTCAATGTGGAGGCTATATACAGGGGGTACCGGTACAGAGTCAATGTGGAGGCTATATACAGGGGTTACTGGTACAGAGTCAATGTGGAGGCTATATACAGGGGGTACTGGTACAGAGTCAATGTGGAGGCTATATACAGGGGGTACCGGTACAGAGTCAATGTGGAGGCTATATACAGGGGTTACTGGTACAGAGTCAATGTGGAGGCTATATACAGGGGTTACTGGTACAGAGTCAATGTGGAGGCTATATACAGGGGGTACCGGTACAGAGTCAATGTGGAGGCTATATACAGGGGGTACCGGTACAGAGTCAATGTGGAGGCTATATACAGGGGGCACCGGTACAGAGTCAATGTGGAGGCTATATACAGGGGGTACCGGTACAGAGTCAATGTGGAGGCTATATACAGGGGTTACTGGTACAGAGTCAATGTGGAGGCTATATACAGGGTATTACGGTACAGAGTCAATGTGGAGGCTATATACAGGGTATTATAGTACAGAGTCAATGTGGAGGCTATATACAGGGTGTTACGGTACAGAGTCAATGTGGAGGCTATATACAGGGGGTACTGGTACAGAGTCAATGTGGAGGCTATATACAGGGGGTACTGGTACAGAGTCAATGTGGAGGCTATATACAGGGGGTACTGGTACAGAGTCAATGTGGAGGCTATATACAGGGGGTACCGGTACAGAGTCAATGTGGAGGCTATATACAGGGGGTACCGGTACAGAGTCAATGTGGAGGCTATATACAGGGGGTACCGATACAGAGTCAATGTGGAGGCTATATACAGGGGGTACAGTGCAGTGTAAGAGATGTTAACATTTGGGTCATGTAGAGAGTGTCTGCAGATGGAAGGAGCCCAGATTTGGGTCATGTAGAGAGTGTCTGCAGATGGAAGGAGCCCAGATTTGGGTCATGTAGAGAGTGTCTGCAGATGGAAGGAGCCCAGATTTGGGTCATGTAGAGAGTGTCTGCAGATGGAAGGAGCCCAGATTTGGGTCATGTAGAGAGTGTCTGCAGATGGAAGGAGCCCAGATTTGGGTCATGTAGAGAGTGTCTGCAGATGGAACGAGCCCAGATTTGGGTCATGTAGAGAGTGTCTACAGATGGAGGGAGCCCAGATTTGGGTCATGTAGAGAGTGTCTGCAGATGGAAGGAGCCCAGATTTGGGTCATGTAGAGAGTGTCTGCAGATGGAAGGAGCCCAGATTTGGGTCATGTAGAGAGTGTCTACAGATGGAGGGAGCCCAGATTTGGGTCATGTAGAGAGTGTCTGCAGATGGAAGGAGCCCAGATTTGGGTCATGTAGAGAGTGTCTGCAGATGGAAGGAGCCCAGATTTGGGTCATGTAGAGAGTGTCTACAGATGGAAGGAGCCCAGATTTGGGTCATGTAGAGAGTGTCTGCAGATGGAAGGAGCCCAGATTTGGGTCATGTAGAGAGTGTCTGCAGATGGAAGGAGCCCAGATTTGGGACATGTGGGGAAGATCACTTTGATGGAGACTGTATAAAAGAAGAGAATTGCAAATGAATAAAGTGTTGTAACTGTGGATGAGAACCCGAGGCAACATCTTTGGGTGAAACAGATGGAGAAACTCTGTCTCCTATTATCTATGCGATAAGAGCAGAAGGGCCGATGGTAGGGAATTTACAGCAACATGCCTCCAGGCCTCCAGGTCTCCAGGTCTCCAGGCCTCCAGGTCTCCAGGCCTCCAGGCCTCCAGGTCTCCAGGCCTCCAGGCCTCCAGGTCTCCAGGCCTCCAGGCCTCCAGTTCTCCAGGTCTCCAGGCCTCCAGGTCTCCAGGCCTCCAGGTCTCCAGGCCTCCAGGTCTCCAGGCCTTGTGGCACCAGCAGGATCCAGACACGTGAAGAAAGTCGACTTTTGTTGCTTTGGTGATACATGTTCCTGCGCAAGTAAAAAAATGTTTTTTAAAGTTAAGAAAGATTGACATTATTGTTTCTGCAGGGGGGGATTAACATATTTAACATCTGATGAGCTATATGGATTACTGCCTCATACAGGCCCCACCCTCTCAAGCCCCACCCTCTCAAGCCCCACCCTCTCAGGCCCCACCCTCTCAGGCCCCAGAGCTTTCAAATGACTGAAGGAGGGGAAATATATATAAACGTAAATGATTTCGCAGTTTGTGTGGATTCATGTTAATTTTCTCTTCCCCATAGTGGAATTGACTTTTATTTTTGGTAAATGTTTTCACCCCTGTCCAGTTGTTGGCGACACCTTGCGTGTAAGTTCGCCAATACACCCAAAGAAGAAGAAGTAGAATGCGGCATTGTTTTTGTTTCGTTCACCAAGCTAGGTTTGTTTTTTTGTATGGATGTCAATGAGAGGGTTGAATTCGATCAACAACAAAAATGAATAGATGATGTGAATACGTGAGGATTCTTTGACGAATAAATGTTTCAGAATGCTGAAGTTGTCACGAGTGTATTGACATAAGTAGGACGGACACGTGACACCCCGGCAACTTTGTGAAAAAAAACACATATAGGAGTTGAGCCAGAGATCCTTTTGCTAATACCTCTGGTCGTGCCTGTTCTCCACATGCGTATCTACCCTCTAATTGCCTAGAATGGTCCCATCTGACCTCCCGACCTCCATTTCTGAAGACATTTAATTTCATTGTTAGAGCGGTTAACTGTTAACTGGGTTAGCGATGTGGGTACACAGACCCACAAGCCACTGCAGCTCCCAATGATGAGTTTAGTTTTTTGTGTGGCCCTGAGCCCCATTAAAGTTGTCCTGGTGTAGAGGATCGATGTATCATCTAAAACCCGCTGTGAAATATATGTTCTATAAACATTATTGTTGTTTCAGCTGTTTGAAGCTGGTGAACAAAACCGAAAGCAAAAGATGCACAAACTAAACTTAAGAACGGGAAGCAGAGAAATAGCACACATAGAACAGACCTACAGCTTCTTAGAATGGCTTCCAATGAGAATGACAGATCTATAACACATAGAACAGACCTACAGCTTCTTAGACTGGCTTCCAATGAGAATGACAGATCTATAACACATAGAACAGACCTACAGCTTCTTAGACTGGCTTCCAATGAGAATGACAGATCTATA
Organism: Oncorhynchus nerka; assembly: GCF_034236695.1. Lineage (NCBI taxonomy): Eukaryota > Metazoa > Chordata > Actinopteri > Salmoniformes > Salmonidae > Oncorhynchus > Oncorhynchus nerka. The sequence goes on along the minus strand of NC_088401.1, from coordinate 90,276,115 downwards.
ACACATAGAACAGACCTACAGCTTCTTAGACTGGCTTCCAATGAGAATGACAGATCTATAACACATAGAACAGACCTACAGCTTCTTAGAATGGCTTCCAATGAGAATGACAGCTCTATAACACATAGAACAGACCTACTGCTTCTTAGAATGGCTTCCAATGAGAATGACAGATCTATAACACATAGAACAGACCTACTGCTTCTTAGAATGGCTTCCAATGAGAATGACAGATCTATAACACATAGAACAGACCTACTGCTTCTTAGAATGGCTTCCAATGAGAATGACAGATCTATAACATATGGAACAGACCTGCTGCTTCTTAGAATGGCTTCCAATGAGAACGACAGATCTATAACACATAGAACAGACCTACTGCTTCTTAGACTGGCTTTCAATGAGAATGACAGATCTATAACATATAGAACAGACCTACTGCTTCTTAGACTGGCTTTCAATGATAATGACAGATCTATAACATATAGAACAGACCTAATGCTTCTTAGAATGGCTTCCAATGAGAATGACAGATCTATAACACATAGCACAGATCTACAGCTTCTTAGACTGTCTTCCAATGAGAATGACAGATCTACTGCTTCTTCTTAGACGTTTCTATGCGAATATTACAGTATTAAAAAGCTTTTGCCTGGTCAATAATAATGCATAATCTGTGGCTGAAGCCATCCCTGTGCATCCTCATATTGACAGCCAGGTGGCAGTACAAGACCTGTTAACGTTTCAGAAACGCAACACTTTTTTTGTTGTTGTTGTGAATACAAATGTCCACCAATTTCTATTTATTTGGGGTTTATACCTAAATAAGGAAATCAATTTAATCTCACAGCCTATTAGACCATTTTCCTATTACAACAACAATGGTTTGGTTTTGAAATGTACCTTAATAACAAGCATTTTACTGGAGGAAAAAAGAGACGAGACCTACGTTACCTGGATGTGTACAGATCAATCATTCAAGGTGTTTTGAAAGATCCAGCTGCTACAGTTCAATGACCTCTTACCTGTCTAATTAAAGGTTTAACATATGACCGTGACTGTGCAATGAGTCAGGATCCACAACCATATAAAACCTCTCTTATTCGATGTAGCTACCTCAGTTCAGAATAAAACAGATTTACCTTTTCCTTGTCTGCTTGTGTCAAACGGTTTGGAATGTTGGGCTAGTTAAAACTGTCCCTTATGCACATATTCTTCATCCCTTTACACTTGTAAAGGTAGTTGTGAAATTGTTAGGTTAGATTACTCGTTGGTTATTACTGCATTGTCGGAACTAGAAGCACAAGCATTTCGCTACACTCGCATTAACATCTGCTAACCATGTGACCATTAACATCTGCTAACCATGTGACCATTAACATCTGCTAACCATGTGACCATTAACATCTGCTAACCATGTGACCATTAACATCTGCTAACCATGTGACCATTAACATCTGCTAACCATGTGACCAATAACATCTGCTAACCATGTGACCAATAACATCTGCTAACCATGTGTATGTAACCATTAACATCTGCTAACCATGTGACCATTAACATCTGCTAACCATGTGTATGTGATCATTAACATCTGCTAACCATGTGACCATTAACATCTGCTAACCATGTGTATGTGACCATTAACATCTGCTAACCATGTGACCAATACCATCTGCTAACCATGTGTATGTGACCAATAACATCTGCTAACCATGTGTATGTGACCAATAACATCTGCTAACCATGTGACCAATACCATCTGCTAACCATGTGTATGTGACCATTAACATCTGGTAACCATGTGTATGTGACCATTAACATCTGCTAACCATGTGTATGTGACCATTAACATCTGCTAACCATGTGTATGTGACCATTAACATCTGCTAACCATGTGTATGTGACCAATAACATCTGCTAACCATGTGTATGTGACCAATAACATCTGCTAACCATGTGTATGTGACCAATAACATCTGCTAACCATGTGTATGTGACCATTAACATCTGCTAACCATGTGTATGTGACCAATAACATCTGTTAACCATGTGACCAATAACATCTGCTAACCATGTATATGTGACCAATAACATCTGCTAACCATGTGTATGTGACCAATAACATCTGCTAACCATGTGTATGTGACCAATAACATCTGCTAACCATGTGTATGTGACCAATAACATCTGCTAACCATGTGTATGTGACCAATAACATCTGCTAACCATGTGTATGTGACCATTAACATCTGCTAACCATGTGTATGTGACCAATAACATCCCCTAACCATGTGTATGTGACCAATAACATCTGCTAACCATGTGTATGTGACCAATAACATCCCCTAACCATGTGTATGTGACCATTAACATCTGCTAACCATGTGACCATTAACATCTGCTAACCATGTGTATGTGACCATTAACATCTGCTAACCATGTGACCATTAACATCTGCTAACCATGTGACCATTAACATCTGCTAACCATGTGACCATTAACATCTGCTAACCATGTGACCATTAACATCTGCTAACCATGTGTATGTAACCATTAACATCTGCTAACCATGTGTATGTGACCATTAACATCTGCTAACCATGTGTATGTGACCATTACCATCTGCTAACCATGTGACCATTAACATCTGCTAACCATGTGACCATTAACATCTGCTAACCATGTGACCATTAACATCTGCTAACCATGTGACCATTAACATCTGCTAACCATGTGTATGTAACCATTAACATCTGCTAACCATGTGTATGTGACCATTAACATCTGCTAACCATGTGTATGTGACCATTAACATCTGCTAACCATGTGTATGTGACCATTAACATCTGCTAACCATATGACCATTAACATCTGCTAACCATGTGTATGTGACCAATAACATCTGCTAACCATGTGTATGTGACCATTAACATCTGCTAACCATGTGACCATTAACATCTGCTAACCATGTGTATGTGACCATTAACATCTGCTAACCATGTGACCAATACCATCTGCTAACCATGTGTATGTGACCAATAACATCTGCTAACCATGTGACCATTAACATCTGCTAACCATGTGTATGTGACCATTAACATCTGCTAACCATGTGACCATTAACATCTGCTAACCATGTGACCATTAACATCTGCTAACCATGTGTATGTGACCAATACCATCTGCTAACCATGTGACCATTAACATCTGCTAACCATGTGACCATTAACATCTGCTAACCATGTGTATGTGACCATTAACATCTGCTAACCATGTGACCATTAACATCTGCTAACCATGTGACCATTAACATCTGCTAACCATGTGACCAATAACATCTGCTAACCATGTGACCAATAACATCTGCTAACCATGTGTATGTAACCATTAACATCTGCTAACCATGTGACCATTAACATCTGCTAACCATGTGTATGTGATCATTAACATCTGCTAACCATGTGACCATTAACATCTGCTAACCATGTGTATGTGACCATTAACATCTGCTAACCATGTGACCAATACCATCTGCTAACCATGTGTATGTGACCAATAACATCTGCTAACCATGTGTATGTGACCAATAACATCTGCTAACCATGTGACCAATACCATCTGCTAACCATGTGTATGTGACCATTAACATCTGGTAACCATGTGTATGTGACCATTAACATCTGCTAACCATGTGTATGTGACCAATAACATCTGCTAACCATGTGTATGTGACCATTAACATCTGCTAACCATGTGTATGTGAACCAATGTGAACATCTGCTAACCATGTGTATGTGACCAATAACATCTGCTAACCATGTGTATGTGACCAATAACATCTGCTAACCATGTGTATGTGACCATTAACATCTGCTAACCATGTGTATGTGACCAATAACATCTGTTAACCATGTGACCAATAACATCTGCTAACCATGTATATGTGACCAATAACATCTGCTAACCATGTGTATGTGACCAATAACATCTGCTAACCATGTGTATGTGACCAATAACATCTGCTAACCATGTGTATGTGACCAATAACATCTGCTAACCATGTGTATGTGACCAATAACATCTGCTAACCATGTGTATGTGACCATTAACATCTGCTAACCATGTGTATGTGACCAATAACATCCCCTAACCATGTGTATGTGACCAATAACATCTGCTAACCATGTGTATGTGACCAATAACATCCCCTAACCATGTGTATGTGACCATTAACATCTGCTAACCATGTGACCATTAACATCTGCTAACCATGTGTATGTGACCATTAACATCTGCTAACCATGTGACCATTAACATCTGCTAACCATGTGACCATTAACATCTGCTAACCATGTGACCATTAACATCTGCTAACCATGTGACCATTAACATCTGCTAACCATGTGTATGTAACCATTAACATCTGCTAACCATGTGTATGTGACCATTAACATCTGCTAACCATGTGTATGTGACCATTACCATCTGCTAACCATGTGACCATTAACATCTGCTAACCATGTGACCATTAACATCTGCTAACCATGTGACCATTAACATCTGCTAACCATGTGACCATTAACATCTGCTAACCATGTGTATGTAACCATTAACATCTGCTAACCATGTGTATGTGACCATTAACATCTGCTAACCATGTGTATGTGACCATTAACATCTGCTAACCATGTGTATGTGACCATTAACATCTGCTAACCATATGACCATTAACATCTGCTAACCATGTGTATGTGACCAATAACATCTGCTAACCATGTGTATGTGACCATTAACATCTGCTAACCATGTGACCATTAACATCTGCTAACCATGTGTATGTGACCATTAACATCTGCTAACCATGTGACCAATACCATCTGCTAACCATGTGTATGTGACCAATAACATCTGCTAACCATGTGACCATTAACATCTGCTAACCATGTGTATGTGACCATTAACATCTGCTAACCATGTGACCATTAACATCTGCTAACCATGTGACCATTAACATCTGCTAACCATGTGTATGTGACCAATACCATCTGCTAACCATGTGACCATTAACATCTGCTAACCATGTGACCATTAACATCTGCTAACCATGTGTATGTGACCATTAACATCTGCTAACCATGTGACCATTAACATCTGCTAACCATGTGTATGTAACCATTAACATCTGCTAACCATGTGTATGTGACCATTAACATCTGCTAACCATGTGTATGTGACCATTAACATCTGCTAACCATGTGACCAATAACATCTGCTAACCATGTGACCATTAACATCTGCTAACCATGTGACCATTAACATCTGCTAACCATGTGACCAATAACATCTGCTAACCATGTGTATGTGACCAATAACATCTGCTAACCATGTGACCAATACCATCTGCTAACCATGTGACCAATACCATCTGCTAACCATGTGTATGTGACCAATAACATCTGCTAACCATGTGTATGTGACCAATAACATCTGCTAACCATGTGTATGTGACCAATAACATCTGCTAACCATGTGTATGTGACCAATAACATCTGCTAACCATGTGACCAATACCATCTGCTAACCATGTGACCAATACCATCTGCTAACCATGTGTATGTGACCAATAACATCTGCTAACCATGTGTATGTGACCAATAACATCTGCTAACCATGTGTATGTGACCAATAACATCTGCTAACCATGTGTATGTGACCAATAACATCTGCTAACCATGTGACCAATACCATCTGCTAACCATGTGACCAATAACATCTGCTAACCATGTGACCAATACCATCTGCTAACCATGTGACCAATAACATCTGCTAACCATGTGACCAATACCATCTGCTAACCATGTGACCAATAACATCTGCTAACCATGTGACCAATAACATCTGCTAACCATGTATATGTGATCATTAACATCTGCTAACCATGTGACCAATAACATCTGCTAACCATGTGACCAATAACATCTGCTAACCATGTGTATGTGATCAATAACATCTGCTAACCATGTGTATGTGACCATTAACATCTGCTAACCATGTGTATGTGACCAATAACATCCCCTAACCATGTGTATGTGACCATTAACATCTGCTAACCATGTGACCAATACCATCTGCTAACCATGTGTATGTGACCAATAACATCTGCTAACCATGTGTATGTGACCAATAACATCTGCTAACCATGTGACCAATAACATCCGCTAACCATGTGACCATTAACATCTGCTAACCATGTGACCAATAACATCTGCTAACCATGTGACCAATACCATCTGCTAACCATGTGACCAATAACATCTGCTAACCATGTGACCAATAACATCTGCTAACCATGTATATGTGATCATTAACATCTGCTAACCATGTGACCAATAACATCTGCTAACCATGTGACCAATAACATCTGCTAACCATGTGTATGTGATCAATAACATCTGCTAACCATGTGTATGTGACCATTAACATCTGCTAACCATGTGTATGTGACCAATAACATCCCCTAACCATGTGTATGTGACCATTAACATCTGCTAACCATGTGACCAATACCATCTGCTAACCATGTGTATGTGACCAATAACATCTGCTAACCATGTGACCAATAACATCTGCTAACCATGTGATCATTAACATCTGATTTGATTTAATCTTCACCTTATTGTTGAAGTATGTTGTATAGTTGATGTGACTAGCAACATTAAAGAGGACAACTACCCCCGACGCTGAAGGCCCCCGACGCTGAAGGCCCCCGACGCTGAAGGCCCCCGACGCTGAAGGCCCATGACGCTGAAGGCCCATGACGCTGAAGGCCCCCGACGCTGAAGGCCCCCGACGCTGAAGGCCCCCGACGCTGAAGGCCCATGACGCTGAAGGCCCCCGCTGAAGGCCCATGACGCTGAAGGCCCATGACGCTGAAGGCCCCCGACTACACTCGACCACCACGCCATCTCAGAACGTCTCTTTATCCGTGACAGATGTACTACACATCAGAAATGGACTGGCGTGCTTGTTCCTCTTAGCCTGGTCCCAGCTCTGTTAGTGCTATCACACAGATAGTTCCCCGATCTCTATTATTACAATTTCCCTGTACATCCAGCAGATACTGCATTGCACTGAGTTCAATGAATGAAAGCCTAGTTGTATCTGACGACTTAATCAAATAATATTAATTCATTCTTCATGTTTGAAATGTCAGAGACGTCAGCCTGCAGTTGTGAGAGAATCCCCACTGTGAGGATTGAGGGCTCTTTTCTCGGCTTTTTATACAAAAGAAGCCCCCGACGCTGAAGGCCCATGACGCTGAAGGCCCCCGACGCTGAAGGCCCCCGACGCTGAAGGCCCCCGACGCTGAAGGCCCACGACGCTGAAGGCCCCCGACGCTGAAGGCCCCCGACGCTGAAGGCCGACGACGCTGAAGGCCCCCGACGCTGAAGGCCCACGACGCTGAATGCCCACGACGCTGAAGGCCCACGACGCTGAAGGCCCACGATGCTGAAGGCCCCCGACGCTGAAGGCCCCCGACGCTGAAGGCCGACGACGCTGAAGGCCCCCGACGCTGAAGGCCCACGACGCTGAATGCCCACGACGCTGAAGGCCCCCGACGCTGAAGGCCCACGACGCTGAAGGCCCCCGACGCTGAAGGCCGACGACGCTGTAGACCCGCGACGCTGAAGGACCCCGACACTGAAGACTCACGACGCTGAAGGCCCACGACGCTGAAGGCCCCCGACGCTGAAGGCCCACGACGCTGAAGGCCCCCGACACTGAAGGCTCACAACGCTGAAGGCCCCCGACACTGAAGGCTCACGACGCTGAAGACTAACGACGCTGAAGACTCACGACGCTGAAGGCTCGCGACGCTGAAGGCTCGCGACGCTGAAGGCTCACGACGCTGAAGGCTCACGACGCTGAAGGCTCACGACGCTGAAGACTCACGACGCTGAAGGCTCGCGACGCTGAAGGCTCACGACGCTGAAGGCTCACGACGCTGAAGACTCGCGACGCTGAAAACTCGCGACGCTGAAGGCTCACGACGCTGAAGGCTCACGACGCTGGCTAATATATGAGCCACATCCTGTTGTGAAGTGAACGTTGTAGAGCGTTGACACTGGCTTGAGTGTCAAAATTACACGCTATTCCCTTTCTAGTGCACTACTAATGACCAGGTACTCTGATCTAAAGAAGTCCACTATATAGGGAATAGGGTGCCGTGTGGGACCCACACACAGTGAAAAGCAAATCAACTTCATTATGCTGCCAATTATATCCCTTTGTCTAACGATCCACTTCAACTAGAGTAGGCGTGAACATTTTTACTGTGTCCCTTAGTGAACAGTGACAGGGTCGACGTCCAAAATGGCACCCTACTCTATATATAGTGCACTACCTTAGACCATAGGACTCTGTTCAACAGTAGTATATATATATATATATATGTATAGGGATTTGGGAGCCATTTTGGGAGCCATCTATTTTTCCTTGAATGTAAATAACCGTGTGTTCTCTCTGCTCATCCTGTCATAGTCCGTTTTAAGGAGTTCTGTTACAACCAAAGATAACGATCAATCAACACGTGTTTTAAATTCATTGGACAAGAGTAGTTTAATTATTTAGAAGAAGAGACAAGAGTAGTTTAATTATTTAGAAGTACCATAGACAGATGAAGTAGGGGCATATCAAACATTCACACATGCAATGCCTTCTCTCAACGTTGAACTTCAGTCAGTCAGTCATTTCAAGGTAGGTATTCAATGTCAGGTCATTTTGATTCAGACAGTTTCATCACAACCTTATTAAGGTTCCTGTAAAGTCTCATATTAATCCTCAAAGAGGACCAGGAGTTTTTCCTGATCCATACCACATGATCTGACCAAGGCTATATAACTAGGACCCAGAGTTTATCCTAGTTATACCACACGGTCAGGTAATTATAGGGTCCAGAGTTTATCCTAGTTATACCACACGGTCAGGTAATTATAGGGTCCAGAGTTTATCCTAGTTATACCACACGGTCAGGTAATTATAGGGTCCAGAGTTTTTCTTGCTCAGGTCGGTTGTGAGGTCAGGAAAAACTCCTGGTCCTAGTCATCATCATTGTTGAGATGCTTTAACAATAATAAGTGCAGCAATTCCTGATTTCCTTTCTGTTGGCACTAATATCACTCCACACAGCAGTATAGTGTCCTGTCCAGTATAGTGTCCAGGGGGTGTACTTATGCATCAATATATTATATTAACAGACGCTTTAATCCAAAGTGATTTATGGGCCGTTCTGGTTCCCTCTACAGAAACAGGAGAGGGACTCCTGCCCTATGGGCCGTTCTGGTTCCCTCTACAGAAACAGGAGATGGACTCCTGGCCTACGGGCCGTTCTGGTTCACTCTACAGAAACAGGAGATGGACTCCTGCCCTACGGGCCGTTCTGGTTCACTCTACAGAAACAGGAGATGGACTCCTGCCCTACGGGCCGTTCTGGTTCACTCTACAGAAACAGGAGATGGACTCCTGGCCTACGGGCCGTTCTGGTTCACTCTACAGAAACAGGAGATGGACTCCTGCCCTACGGGCCGTTCTGGTTCACTCTACAGAAACAGGAGATTGACTCCTGCCCTACGGGCCGTTCTGGTTCACTCTACAGAAACAGGAGATGGACTCCTGCCCTACGGGCCGTTCTGGTTCACTCTACAGAAACAGGAGATGGACTCCTGGCCTACGGGCCGTTCTGGTTCACTCTACAGAAACAGGAGATGGACTCCTGGCCTACGGGCCGTTCTGGTTCACTCTACAGAAACAGGAGATGGACTCTTGCCCTACGGGCCGTTCTGGTTCACTCTACAGAAACAGGAGATGGACTCCTGGCCTACGGGCCGTTCTGGTTCACTCTACAGAAACAGGAGATGGACTCCTGCCCTACGGGCCGTTCTGGTTCACTCTACAGAAACAGGAGATGGACTCCTGGCGTACGGGCCGTTCTGGTTCACTCTACAGAAACAGGAGATGGACTCTGGCCTACGGGCCGTTCTGGTTCACTCTACAGAAACAGGAGATGGACTCCTGCCCTACGGGCCGTTCTGGTTCACTCTACAGAAACAGGAGATGGACTCCTGCCCTACGGGCCGTTCTGGTTCACTCTACAGAAACAGGAGATGGACTCCTGCCCTACGGGCCGTTCTGGTTCACTCTACAGAAACAGGAGATGGACTCCTGCCCTACGGGCCGTTCTGGTTCACTCTACAGAAACAGGAGATGGACTCCTGGCCTACGGGCCGTTCTGGTTCACTCTACAGAAACAGGAGATGGACTCCTGGCCTACGGGCCGTTCTGGTTCACTCTACAGAAACAGGAGATGGACTCTTGCCCTACGGGCCGTTCTGGTTCACTCTACAGAAACAGGAGATGGACTCCTGGCCTACGGGCCGTTCTGGTTCACTCTACAGAAACAGGAGATGGACTCCTGCCCTACGGGCCGTTCTGGTTCACTCTACAGAAACAGGAGATGGACTCCTGGCGTACGGGCCGTTCTGGTTCACTCTACAGAAACAGGAGATGGACTCCTGGCCTACGGGCCGTTCTGGTTCACTCTACAGAAACAGGAGATGGACTCCTGCCCTACGGGCCGTTCTGGTTCACTCTACAGAAACAGGAGATGGACTCCTGCCCTACGGGCCGTTCTGGTTCACTCTACAGAAACAGGAGATGGACTCCTGCCCTACGGGCCGTTCTGGTTCACTCTACAGAAACAGGAGATGGACTCCTGGCCTACGGGCCGTTCTGGTTCACTCTACAGAAACAGGAGATGGACTCCTGGCCTACGGGCCGTTCTGGTTCACTCTACAGAAACAGGAGATGGACTCCTGCCCTACGGGCCGTTCTGGTTCACTCTACAGAAACAGGAGATTGACTCCTGCCCTACGGGCCGTTCTGGTTCACTCTACAGAAACAGGAGATGGACTCCTGCCCTACGGGCCGTTCTGGTTCACTCTACAGAAACAGGAGATGGACTCCTGGCCTACGGGCCGTTCTGGTTCACTCTACAGAAACAGAAGATGGACTCCTGGCCTACGGGCCGTTCTGGTTCACTCTACAGAAACAGGAGATGGACTCTTGCCCTACGGGCCGTTCTGGTTCACTCTACAGAAATAGGAGATGGACTCCTGGCCTACGGGCCGTTCTGGTTCACTCTACAGAAACAGGAGATGGACTCCTGCCCTACGGGCCGTTCTGGTTCACTCTACAGAAACAGGAGATGGACTCCTGGCCTACGGGCCGTTCTGGTTCACTCTACAGAAACAGGAGATGGACTCCTGGCCTACGGGCCGTTCTGGTTCACTCTACAGAAACAGGAGATGGACTCCTGCCCTACGGGCCGTTCTGGTTCACTCTACAGAAACAGGAGATGGACTCCTGGCCTACGGGCCGTTCTGGTTCACTCTACAGAAACAGGAGATGGACTCCTGCCCTACGGGCCGTTCTGGTTCACTCTACAGAAACAGGAGATTGACTCCTGCCCTACGGGCCGTTCTGGTTCACTCTACAGAAACAGGAGATGGACTCCTGCCCTACGGGCCGTTCTGGTTCACTCTACAGAAACAGGAGATGGACTCCTGGCCTACGGGCCGTTCTGGTTCACTCTACAGAAACAGAAGATGGACTCCTGGCCTACGGGCCGTTCTGGTTCACTCTACAGAAACAGGAGATGGACTCTTGCCCTACGGGCCGTTCTGGTTCACTCTACAGAAACAGGAGATGGACTCCTGGCCTACGGGCCGTTCTGGTTCACTCTACAGAAACAGGAGATGGACTCCTGCCCTACGGGCCGTTCTGGTTCACTCTACAGAAACAGGAGATGGACTCCTGGCCTACGGGCCGTTCTGGTTCACTCTACAGAAACAGGAGATGGACTCCTGGCCTACGGGCCGTTCTGGTTCACTCTACAGAAACAGGAGATGGACTCCTGCCCTACGGGCCGTTCTGGTTCACTCTACAGAAACAGGAGATGGACTCCTGGCCTACGGGCCGTTCTGGTTCACTCTACAGAAACAGGAGATGGACTCCTGGCCTACGGGCCGTTCTGGTTCACTCTACAGAAACAGGAGATAGACTCCTGCCCTACGGGCCGTTCTGGTTCACTCTACAGAAACAGGAGATGGACTCCTGGCCTACGGGCCGTTCTGGTTCACTCTACAGAAACAGGAGATGGACTCCTGCCCTACGGGCCGTTCTGGTTCACTCTACAGAAACAGGAGATGGACTCCTGGCCTACGGGCCGTTCTGGTTCACTCTACAGAAACAGGAGATGGACTCCTGCCCTACGGGCCGTTCTGGTTCACTCTACAGAAACAGGAGATGGACTCCTGGCCTACGGGCCGTTCTGGTTCACTCTACAGAAACTGGAGATGGACTCCTGCCCTACGGGCCGTTCTGGTTCACTCTACAGAAACAGGAGATGAACTCCTGGCCTACGGGCCGTTCTGGTTCACTCTACAGAAACAGGAGATGGACTCCTGCCCTACGGGCCTTTCTGGTTCACTCTACAGAAACAGGAGATGGACTCCTGGCCTACAGGCCGTTCTGGTTCACTCTACAGAAACAGGAGATGGACTCCTGCCCTACGGGCCGTTCTGGTTCACTCTACAGAAACAGGAGATGGACTCCTGCCCTACGGGCCGTTCTGACTCACTCTACAGAAACAGGAGATGGACTCCTGCCCTATGGGCCGTTCTGGTTCACTCTACAGAAACAGGAGATGGACTCCTGGCCTACGGGCCGTTCTGGTTCACTCTACAGAAACAGGAGATGGACTCCTGCCCTACGGGCCGTTCTGGTTCACTCTACAGAAACAGGAGATGGACTCCTGGCCTACGGGCCGTTCTGGTTCACTCTACAGAAACAGGAGATGGACTCCTGCCCTACGGGCCGTTCTGGTTCACTCTACAGAAACAGGAGATGGACTCCTGCCCTACGGGCCGTTCTGACTCACTCTACAGAAACAGGAGATGGACTCCTGGCCTACGGGCCGTTCTGGTTCACTCTACAGAAACAGGAGATGGACTCCTGGCCTACGGGCCGTTCTGGTTCACTCTACAGGAACTGGAGATGGACTCCTGGTCTACGGGCCGTTCTGGTTCACTCTACAGAAACAGGAGATGGACTCCTGGTCTACGGGCCGTTCTGGTTCACTCTACAGAAACAGGAGATGGACTCCTGGCCTACGGGCCGTTCTGGTTCACTCTACAGAAACAGGAGATGGACTCCTGCCCTATGGGCCGTTCTGACTCACTCTACAGAAACAGGAGATGGACTCCTGGCCTACGGGCCGTTCTGGTTCACTCTACAGGAACTGGAGATGGACTCCTGCCCTACGGGCCGTTCTGACTCACACAAGGCTTTTTTATTTATTTTACAGCAGCCCTCAGATTCTCTTTCTAATGGTGCTAATATCACTCCATACAGCAGCCTCAGATTCTCTTTCTAATGGTGCTAATATCACTCCATACAGCAGCCTCAATCAGACGACAGATCAATCAACCAATCAGACGGCAAATCAATCAACCAATCAGACGGCAGTAGGAGGGTGTCCTCCATTCCTCCTGTTCAGAGACATCCTCCTTAGTGACCGGGTCCTGAAGGATCCCTCAGGGTGAATAGTGTCTGGTTTAGCCTCACACCTGAACACCATGAGGAACCCATTCCTGTAGTTCTTATTCATCCAGCCGTACAGGAGCGGGTTGGCGAAGGTGGAGCACATGGCTACGATGTGGAAGAGAGTATAGATGAGCTTGTATTGTCTTAAGCTGAGCACCAGGTCTAGGTCACTGGCTAGTTGAAACACGTGGAAGGGTAGCCAGCATGTGGCGAAGACTACAACCACCATAACCAGCATCTTGGTGGTCTTCTTCCTGCGCTGGATGGCGTCGATGCGGCTCGCTGGACTCACGTGGTTCTTCAGCTTCACCCAGATGCAGATGTAGGCATAACTGATGATGGAGAGTGGCAGCACATACTGCAGCAGTAACATAGACAGGCTGTAAATGACTCCGTCTCTGCTGCTGCCGTAAGGCCACTTCTCATAGCAGACTGAGATCCTCAGGTTGATGGACGGGATCTCCTCCTGACGGTACTCTCTGAAGATGGCGAGCGGGCTGGCCAGCATGGAGGACAGCGTCCAGGTGAGAGCCATGATGAGCAAACTGCTTCGCCAGGTGAGGCGCTGGCCCAGGTGGAACACGATACACCTGTAGCGCTCCAGAGCGATGACGGTCAGCGTCAGGATCGATACGTGCACGCTCAGCGCCTGGGCGAACGGGACCATGTGACACAGCACCGCGCCGAACTTCCACTCGTCGAGCAAGGTATAAACCAGTGTGAACGGTAAACACAACGTATCCACCAACAGGTCGGCCAGGGCCAGGTTAGCTATGAAGAAGTTAGTGACTGTCCTCATGTTCCGGAAGCGGATGATCATGTAGATGACAAGGGCGTTGCCTACTAGACCCAGTAGGATGATCAGACTATACGCTGTGATCAAAGCAGCCTGGACTCCTACATGCTTGGTGATGTCAGAGTGGAACCCCGGCCGGTCGAGTTGGAGGCTGAGACTGTCGTTACCCAGGATGCCTAGCTGCCAGTGGGTGGAGGTGGTGTCCATGTGGACTGGCTGTTGGAGGGGTCTGAGTTTAAAGGGTCTGAGGGGTCATGTTTTCTCCTGGGAGGGAAGGAGGGAGGATCACTGGAGCTGGTCAGTCAGTCCGAATACAGTTTATATAGTCCAAAACTGATGGTAACACTGCAGAGTCCAGTCACTGAGGCCAAATAGTCCCTGGTCCAGATACACTGGGAGCACTGCCTGGTCTGGTCATTCAGTCTACTGGTAGGGAAGACAACACTGCCTGGTCTGGTCTGGTCATTCAGTCTACTGGTAGGGAAGACAACACTGCCTGGTCTGGTCTGGTCATTCAGTCTACTGGTAGGGAAGACAACACTGCAGGGTCTGGTCTGGTCATTCAGTCTACTGGTAGGGAAGACAACACTGCCTGGTCTGGTCTGGTCATTCAGTCTACTGGTAGGGAAGACAACACTGCAGGGTCTGGTCTGGTCATTCAGTCTACTGGTAGGGAAGACAACACTGCAGGGTCTGGTCTGGTCATTCAGTCTACTGGTAGGGAAGACAACACTGCCTGGTCTGGTCTGGTCATTCAGTCTACTGGTAGGGAAGACAACACTGCCTGGTCTGGTCTGGTCATTCAGTCTACTGGTAGGGAAGACAACACTGCCTGGTCTGGTCTGGTCATTCAGTCTACTGGTAGGGAAGACAACACTGCCTGGTCTGGTCTGGTCATTCAGTCTACTGGTAGGGAAGACAACACTGCCTGGTCTGGTCTGGTCATGCAGTCTACTGGTAGGGAAGACAACACTGCCTGGTCTGGTCTGGTCATTCAGTCTACTGGTAGGGAAGACAACACTGCAGGGTCTGGTCTGGTCATTCAGTCTACTGGTAGGGAAGACAACACTGCAGGGTCTGGTCTGGTCATTCAGTCTACTGGTAGGGAAGACAACACTGCAGGGTCTGGTCTGGTCATTCAGTCTACTGGTAGGGAAGACAACACTGCAGGGTCTGGTCTGGTCATTCAGTCTACTGGTAGGGAAGACAACACTGCAGGGTCTGGTCTGGTCATTCAGTCTACTGGTAGGGAAGACAACACTGCAGGGTCTGGTCTGGTCATTCAGTCTACTGGTAGGGAAGACAACACTGCAGGGTCTGTCAGTCAGCTGGGAAGTCCAGATACCTGCAGTGGGAGAAAGAACAGATGGAACATTCTCAGTGATAACATAGAGGAGAGAGGTCAGGGGTCAAGTGAAAGACAAATACTACGACGACCAGAGTAAAACATGAGTCTAATATGGGTTGTTAGCTCTCTGATTCTGCAGGAGGCTACGACGAACTGAGGGAGGTTCATAGATAGCCTGGTCCTCTGAAGGAGGCTACAACTAACTGAGGGAGGTGCATAGATAGCCTGGTCCTCTGGAGGAGGTTACAGCTAACTGAGGGAGGTTCATAGATAGCGTGGTCCTCTGGAGGAGGTTACAACTAACTGAGGGAGGTTCATAGATAGCCTGGTCCTCTGGAGGAGGTTACAGCTAACTGAGGGAGGTTCATAGATAGCCTGGTCCTCTGGAGGAGGTAACAGCTAACTGAGGGAGGTTCATAGATAGCCTGGTCCTCTGGAGGAGGTTACAACTAACTGAGGGAGGTTCATAGATAGCCTGGTCCTCTGGAGGAGGTTACAGCTAACTGAGGGAGGTTCATAGATAGCCTGGTCCTCTGGAGGAGGTAACAGCTAACTGAGGGAGGTTCATAGATAGCCTGGTCCTCTGGAGGAGGCTACAACTAACTGAGGGAGGTTCATAGATAGCCTGGTCCTCTGGAGGAGGCTTCAACTAACTGAGGGAGGTTCATAGATAGCCTGGTCCTCTGGAGGAGGTAACAGCCAACTGAGGGAGGTTCATAGATAGCTGTTACCTCCTCCAGAGGACCAGGCTAACTGAGGGAGGTTCATAGATAGTTGTAGCCTCCTCCAGAGGACCAGGCTAACTGAGGGAGGTGCATAGATAGTCTGGTCCTCTGGAGGAGGCTACAACTAACTGAGGGAGGTTCATAGATAGCCTGGTCCTCTGGAGGAGGTACAACTAACTGAGGGAGATTCATAGATAGCCTGGTCCTCTGGAGGAGGCTACAACTAACTGAGGGAGGTTCATAGATAGCCTGGTCCTCTGGAGGAGGTAACAGCCAACTGAGGGAGGGGCATAGATAGCCTGGTCCTCTGGAGGAGGTAACAGCCAACTGAGGGAGGTACATAGATAGCATGGTCCTCTGGAGGAGGCTACAACTAACTGAGGGAGGTGCATAGATAGCCTGGTCCTCTGGAGGAGGTAACAGCCAACTGAGGGAGGTGCATAGATAGCCTGGTCCTCTGGAGGAGGTAACAGCCAACTGAGGGAGGTGCATAGATAGCCTGGTCCTCTGGAGGAGGCTACAACTAACTGAGGGAGGTGCATAGATAGCCTGGTCCTCTGGAGGAGGTAACAGCCAACTGAGGGAGGTGCATAGATAGCCTGGTCCTCTGGAGGAGGCTACAACTAACTGAGGGAGGTTCATAGATAGCCTGGTCCTCTGGAGGAGGTAACAGCTAACTGAGGGAGGTGCATAGATAGCCTGGTCCTCTGGAGGAGGTAACAGCTAACTGAGGGAGGTTCATAGATAGCCTGGTCCTCTGGAGGAGGTTACAGCTAACTGAGGGAGGTTCATAGATAGCCTGGTCCTCTGGAGGAGGCTACAACTAACTGAGGGAGGTTCATAGATAGCCTGGTCCTCTGGAGGAGGTTACAACTAACTGAGGGAGGTGCATAGATAGCCTGGTCCTCTGGAGGAGGTAACAGCCAACTGAGGGAGGTGCATAGATAGCCTGGTCCTCTGGAGGAGGCTACAACTAACTGAGGGAGGTTCATAGATAGCCTGGTCCTCTGGAGGAGGTAACAGCCAACTGAGGGAGGTGCATAGATAGCTCTGGAGGAGGTAACAGCTAACTGAGGGAGGTGCATAGATAGCCTGGTCCTCTGGAGGAGGTAACATCTAACTGAGGGAGATCCATAGATAGCCTGGTCCTCTGGAGGAGGTTACAGCTAACTGAGGGAGGTTCATAGATAGCCTGGTCCTCTGGAGGAGGTTACAACTAACTGAGGGAGGTTCATAGATAGCCTGGTCCTCTGGAGGAGGTAACAGCCAACTGAGGGAGGTGCATAGATAGCCTGGTCCTCTGGAGGAGGCTACAACTAACTGAGGGAGGTTCATAGATAGCCTGGTCCTCTGGAGGAGGTAACAGCTAACTGAGGGAGGTTCATAGATAGCCTGGTCCTCTGGAGGAGGTAACAGCTAACTTAGGGAGGTCCATAGATAGCCTTGGCTTCTCAATATACACCCTGATATACAACATTACTCACCTCCCTCTCTCTGGTCTATCTCTCTGTCTGTCTCAGGTCTGTCTTTCATTCTCTCTCTCTGTTGGTCTCTTTCTCCCTCCCTCCCTCCCTACCTTCCTTCCTCTCTCTCTCTCTCTCTCTCTCTCTCTCTCTCCCTCTCTCTGTTTATCTCTCTCTGTGTACCTGCAATAATGTGCTCTTCATTCTAGGTTGTAATTTGTGGAAGTCTATATAAATCATGACCGGTGGGCATCTCTCCTATAGTTCCCTACCGTCCGGGTTTATGGTCTATGTGTGTGTGTGTCTATAATTCATAATCAGTGGGCATCCCTCCTCACTGTGTGTTTATAGGAGAGGGCTTGAGGAGAGAGATATACTGCTGCCTGGCGCACACTGTTTACTGTCTGTGTGTCCTGTGTCTCCACCACACAACCAGAACACTGGTTACTGTCTGTGTGTCCTGTGTCTCCACCACACAACCAGAACACTGGTTACTGTCTGTGTGTCCTGTGTCTCCACCACACAACCAGAACACCGGTTACTGTCTGTGTGTCCTGTGTCTCCACCACACAACCAGAACACAAAAGTTACAAAAGTTACTTTAAATATCCAATCTGAAACAGTTTTAAAGTAACTTTAAATATCCAATCTAAAACAGTTTTAAAGTCACTTTAAATATCCAAACTAAAACAGTTTTAAAGTCACTTTAAATATCCAAACTAAAACAGTTTTAAAGTCACTTTAAATATCCAAACTAAAACAGTTTTAAAGTCACTTTAAATATCCAAACTAAAACAGTTTTAAAGTCACTTTAAATATCCAAACTAAAACAGTTTTAAAGTCACTTTAAATATCCAAACTAAAACAGTTTTAAAGTCACTTTAAATATCCAAACTAAAACAGTTTTAAAGTCACTTTAAATATCCAAACTAAAACAGTTTTAAAGTAACTTTAAATATCCAATCTAAAACTATAGGGGATAGGGGCTCTATATAGGGGATAGGGGCACTATATAGAGGATAGGGGCTCTATATAGGGGATAGGGGCACTATATAGGGGACAGGGCACTATATAGGGGATAGGGGCACTATATAGGGGACAGGGGCACTATATAGGGGATAGGGGCACTATATAGGGGATAGGGGCACTATATAGGGGACAGGGCACTATATAGGGGATAGGGGCACTATATAGGGGACAGGGGCACTATATAGGGGATAGGGGCACTATATAGGGGACAGGGGCACTATATAGGGGATAGGGGCACTATATAGGGGATAGGGGCACTATATAGGGGATAGGGGCACTATATAGGGAACAGGGGCACTATATAGGGGATAGGTGCCCTATATAGGGGATAGGTGCCCTATATAGGTGATAGGTGCCCTATATATGGGATAGGTGCCCTATATAGGGGATAGGTGCCATATATAGGGGACAGGGGCACTATATAGGGGACAGGTGCACTATATAGGGGATAGGTGCACTATATAGGGGATAGGGGCACTATATAGGGGACAGGTGCACTATATAGGGGATAGGTGCACTATATAGGGGACAGGTGCACTATATAGGTGACAGGTGCACTATATAGGGGACAGGTGCACGGTTATTTTGTCTGTATTTAATTGCCTTCCTTATTCTTCTTCTTCCCAATTGTCCTGTAATCCCGCGGCCACCGTTTCTCAGTAAAGTATTATGTTAATCCTCAACCACTGATTCCACGTCTCTTCTATTCTCTGCACCTGGGTCCAACCTCACCACTTCCCAATAGGGTGCCATTTGGGACTCACAAAACACAGCGTGAACAAGGCTCCTTGATTATTTGCACAAGGGAAAAACTCTATAGATGGTCTCTAAATAGAATCTATTAATTGAAATTCAGCGCACATACCATGCAGTGTACTCACCATCCTCCTGCCAGGGAGCTCGCTCAATAGCTCATGATGCCAAATTACATGTACACCTTGAATTATGTGCAAGTTTGAGGGTGTTCTTGGACCGGGTGTTTGGGGAAACAGAATCATAACTGGCTCAAAAAACAAGCAAATACGGATGCATCCCAAACCGTACCCTATGCCATGTACACTTCACCACTTTGGTAGGACCCATTACCTGATATGACCTATTACCTGATATGACCCATTACCTGATATGATCTATTACCTGATATGACCTATTATCTGATATGATCTATTATCTGATATGATATGATATGATCTGTGATCTGATATGATCTATTATCTGATATGATCTATTATCTGATATGATATGATCTGTGATCTGATATGATCTATTATCTGATATGATCTATTATCTGATATGATCTGATATGATCTATTATCTGATATGATCTGATATGATCTATTATCTGATATTATATAATATGATCTGTGATCTGATATGATCTATACTCTGATATTAGGGGTGAGCTAAGTTATCTACCCTCTTAGCACCTCATCCCTCTTAGCCTCAGCCTCCAACATTCCCAGCCTCCAACCCTCCCAGCCTCAGCCTCCAACCCTCCCAACCTCCAACCCTCCCAGCCTCCAATCCTCCCAGCCTCCAACCCTCCCAGCCTCAGCCTCCAACCCTCCCAGCCTCCAACCCTCCCAGCCTCCAACCTGCCCAGCACCTCATCTCTCTCAGCCTCCAACCCTCCAACCCTCCCAGCCTACAACCCTCCCAGCATCTCAACCCTCCCAGCCTCCAACCCTGCAGCCTCCAACCCTCCCAGCCTCCAACCCTCCCAGCCTCCAATCCTCCCAGCCTCCAACCTGCCCAGCACCTCATCTCTCCCAGCCTCAGCCTCCAACCCTCCCAGCCTCCAACCCTCCCAGCACCTCAACCCTCCCAGCCTCCAACCCTCCCAGCACCTCAACCCTCCCAGCACCTCAACCCTCCCAGCCTCCAACACTCCAGCCTCCAACCCTCCCAGCTTCCAACACTCCCAGCACCTGATCCCTCCCAACCTCAGTCTGCAACACTCCCAGCACCTGATCCCTCCCAGCCTCAGCCTCCAACCCTCCCAGCCTCAGCCTCCAACACTCCCAGCACCTGATCCCTCCCAGACTCAGCTTTCAACCCTCCCAGCCTCAGCCTCCAACCCTCCCAGCCTCAGCCTCCATCCCTCCCAGCCTCAGCCTCCAACCCTCCCAGCCTCAGCCTCCATCCCTCCCAGCCTCAGCCTCCAACCCTCCCAGCCTCAGCCTCCAACCCTCCCAGCCTCAGCTTCCAACCCACCCACCCAGCTTCAGCTTCCAACCCTCCCAGCACCTCTTCCCTCCCAGGCTCAGCCTTCAACCCTCCCAGCCTCAGCCTCCAACCCTCCCAGCCTCAGCCTCCATCCCTCCCAGCCTCAGCCTCCAACCATCCCAGCCTCAGCCTCCAACCCTCCCAGCCTCAGCTTCCAACCCACCCACCCAGCCTCAGCTTCCAACCCTCCCAGCACCTCTTCCCTCCCAGTCTCAGCCTTCAACCCTCCCAGACTCAGCCTCCAACCCTCCCAGCCCCAGCCTCCATCCCTCCCAGCCTCCAACCCTCCCAGCCTCAGCCTCCAACCCTCCCAGCACCTCTTCCTCCCAGCCTCAGCCTTCAACCCTCCCAGCCTCAGCCTCCAACCCTCCCAGCCTCAGCTTCCAACCCACCCAGCCTCAGCCTTCAACCCTCCCAGCCTCAGCCTCCAACCCACCCACCCACCCAGCCTCAGCCTCCAACCTCCCAGCCTCAGCTTCCAACCCACCCACCCACCCACCCAGCCTCAGCCTTCAACCCTCCCAGCCTCAGCCTCCAACCCTCCCAGTCTCAGCTTCCAACCCACCCAGCCTCAGGCTTCAACCCTCCCAGCCTCAGCCTCCAACCCACCCACCCTCAGCCTCCAACCCTCCCAGCCTCAGCTCCAGGGGAGACCAACACAGATACAATGGAAGGCCAGAAGGAATTCAGACTGAAATATGGAATCAGAAGCCTGCATGTGCCTGGGTCAGAAATAAGGCTTGTCGATTAATACATCTATCTGGGTTGGTGGGTTTGTGTTTATTATGCAGGCTATACTAAGATTGGGACCAGAACAACTGCCTTCCTACACTTAGCATTATAAAACAACCTTCCTTCGTCCTCAGCTTTAATCACTCTTTGTCAACGTGTCGCTGTCAGCAGACATATGGTAATAGCAGACGGACAGACAGACAGACAGACAGGGGGATAGACAGGGAGACAGACAGACAGACAGACAGACAGACAGACAGACAGACAGACAGACAGACAGACAGACAGACAGACAGACAGACAGACAGACAGACGGACAGACAGGGGGACAGACAGGGGGATAGACAGGGGGATAGACAGACAGACAGGGGGATAGACAGACAGACAGACAGACAGACAGGGGGATAGACAGACAGACAGACAGACAGACAGACAGGGGGATAGACAGACAGACAGACAGACAGGGGGATAGACAGGGGGATAGACAGACAGACAGGGGGATAGACAGACAGACAGACAGACAGACAGACAGACAGACAGACAGACAGGGGGATAGACGGACGGACGGACGGACGGACGGACGGACGGACAGACAGACAGACAGACAGGGGGATAGACAGGGGGATAGACAGACAGACAGGGGATAGACAGACAGACAGACAGACAGACAGACAGACAGACAGACAGGGGGATAGACAGACAGACAGACAGACAGACAGACAGACAGACAGACAGACAGACAGGGGGATAGACAGACAGACAGACAGACAGGGGGATAGACAGGGAGACAGACGAGGGGGATAGACAGACATACAGGGGGATAGACAGACAGACAGACAGACAGACAGACAGACAGACAGACAGACAGACAGGGGATAGACAGACAGACGGACGGACGGACGGACAGACAGACAGACAGACAGGGGGATAGACAGGGAGACAGACGAGGACAGACAGACAGGGGGACAGACAGACAGACAGGGGGATAGACAGACAGACAGGGGGATAGACAGGGAGACAGACGAGGACAGACAGACAGACAGACAGACAGACAGACAGACAGACAGACAGGGGGATAGACAGGGAGACAGACGAGGGGGATAGACAGGGAGACAGACGAGGGGGATAGACATGGAGACAGACAGGGGGATAGACAGACAGACAGACAGACAGGGGGATAGACAGACAGACAGACAGGGGGATAGAGACAGGGAGACAGGGGGACAGACGAGGGACAGATAGATAGACAGGGGGAGACAGACGACAGGGGGACAGACAGACAGGGGGATAGACAGGGGACAGACAGACAGACAGGGGGATAGACAGACAGACAGACGAGGGGGATAGACAGGGAGACAGACGAGGACAGACAGACAGGGGGATAGACAGACAGACAGACAGACAGGGGGATAGACAGGGAGACAGACGAGGGGGATAGACAGGGAGACAGACGAGGACAGACAGACAGACGAGGACAGACAGACAGACAGGGGGATAGACAGGGAGACAGACGAGGACAGACAGACAGACAGGGGGATAGACAGGGAGACAGACGAGGACAGACAGACGAGGGGACAGAGAATGGGTGCTATCTCAAGTATTTGGTGCTTAGTAATTGTCTCCAAGGCTTTTTCTAAAGAGCAGGCGTTTGTCTGCAATAATCTGTAACCAGCCATGAACCAACACAACAAACTACTAGTAAAATGTATGTCTCTCTCTCTCTCTCTCTCTCTCTCTCTCTCTCTCTCTCTCTCTCTCTCTCTCTCTGGTAAAATGTATGTATCTCTCTCTCTCAACTAGTAAAATGTATGTATGTATCTCTCTCTCTCTCTCTCTCTCTCTCTCTCAACTGGTAAAATGTATGTCTCTCTCTCTCTCTCTCTCTCTCTCTCTCTCTCTCAACTAGTAAAATGTATGTATCTCTCTCTCAACTAGTAAAATGTATCTCTCTCTCCTCAACTAGGAAAATGTATGTATCTCTTTCTCAACTAGTAAAATGTATGTCTCTCTCGCTCTCTCAACTAGTAAAATGTATGTATCTCTCTCTCTCTCTCTCAACTAGTAAAATGTATGTATCTCTCTCTCTCTCTCTCAACTAGTAAAATGTATGTATCTCTCTCTCAACTAGTAAAATGTATGTCTCTCTCGCTCTCTCAACTAGTAAAACGTATGTCTCTCTCTCAACTAGTAAAATGTATGCATCTCTCTCTCAACTAGTAAAATGTATGTATCTCTCTCTCTCTCAACTAGTAAAATGTATGTATCTCTCTCTCTCTCTCTCAACTAGTAAAATGTATGTATCTCTCTCTCAACTAGTAAAATGTATGTCTCTCTCGCTCTCTCAACTAGTAAAACGTATGTCTCTCTCTCAACTAGTAAAATGTATGTATCTCTCTCTCTCTCTCTCTCAACTAGTAAAATGTATGTCTCTCTCTCAACTAGTAAAATGTATGTCTCTCTCTCTCTCTCTCTCTCTCTCTCTCTCTCAACTAGTAAAATGTATGTCTCTCTCTCTCTCTCTCTCTCTCTCTCTCTCTCAACTAGTAAAATGTATGTCTCTCTCTCAACTAGTAAAATGTATCTCTCTCTCTCTCTCTCTCTCAACTAGTAAAATGTATGTATCTCTCTCTCTCTCAACTAGTAAAATGTATGTCTCTCTCTCTCTCTCTCTCTCTCTCTCTCTCTCAACTAGTAAAATGTATGTATCTCTCTCTCTCTCTCTCAACTAGTAAAATGTATGTATCTCTCTCTCTCTCTCTCTCTCTCTCAACTAGTAAAATGTATGTCTCTCTCTCTCTCTCTCTCAACTAGTAAAATGTATGTCTCTCTCTCTCTCTCTCAACTAGTAAAATGTATGTCTCTCTCTCTCTCTCTCTCTCTCAACTAGTAAAATGTATGTATCTCTCTCTCTCTCTCTCTCTCAACTAGTAAAATGTATGTATCTCTCTCTCTCTCTCTCAACTAGTAAAATGTATGTCTCTCTCTCTCTCTCTCTCAACTAGTAAAATGTATGTCTCTCTCTCTCTCTCTCTCAACTAGTAAAATGTATGTCTCTCTCTCTCTCTCTCTCTCTCTCAACTAGTAAAATGTATGTCTCTTTCTCTCTCTCTCAACTAGTAAAATGTATTTATCTCTCTCTCTCTCTCTCAACTAGTAAAATGTATGTCTCTCTCTCTCTCAACTAGTAAAACGTATGCATCTCTCTCTCTCTCAACTAGTAAAACGTATGCATCTCTCTCTCTCTCAACTAGTAAAACGTATGCATCTCTCTCTCTCTCAACTAGTAAAACGTATGCATCTCTCTCTCTCTCAACTAGTAAAACGTATGCATCTCTCTCTCTCTCAACTAGTAAAATGTATGCATCTCTCTCTCAACTAGTAAAATGTATGCATCTCTCTCTCTCTCAACTAGTAAAATGTATGCATCTCTCTCTCAACTAGTAAAATGTATGTATCTCTCTCTCTCTCAACTAGTAAAATGTATGCATCTCTCTCTCAACTAGTAAAATGTATGCATCTCTCTCTCTCTCAACTAGTAAAATGTATGCATCTCTCTCTCAACTAGTAAAATGTATGTATCTCTCTCTCTCTCAACTAGTAAAATGTATGCATCTCTCTCTCAACTAGTAAAATGTATGCATCTCTCTCTCAACTAGTAAAATGTATGCATCTCTCTCTCAACTAGTAAAATGTATGCATCTCTCTCTCAACTAGTAAAATGTATGTCTCTCTCTCTCTCAACTAGTAAAATGTATGCATCTCTCTCTCAACTAGTAAAATGTATGCATCTCTCTCTCAACTAGTAAAATGTATGTCTCTCTCTCTCTCAACTAGTAAAACGTATGCATCTCTCTCTCTCTCAACTAGTAAAATGTATGTCTCTCTCTCTCTCAACTAGTAAAATGTATGTCTCTCTCTCTCTCAACTAGTAAAATGTATGTCTCTCTCTCTCTCAACTAGTAAAATGTATGTCTCTCTCAACTAGTAAAATGTATGCTCTCTCTCTCTCAACTAGTAAAATGTATGCTATAGACTTTGACGTAAATCTCACGATTTATATACGACATTAAAAGTCAACTCACCATCGTAGATTTAATGACAACGTGATTCATGATTTAATGACAACGTGATTCATGATTTAATGACAACGTGATTCATGATTTAATGACAACGTGATTCATGATTTAATGACAACGTCTATCATTGTGTGTTTTAGGGCTTGAGGCTATATGGTTGTTATTTCATTATGCCTCAGTAGCCACTATTTACCCAAGACAGTGCTGATACATTGAATCAGAATCAATCACGCTGCATCATTGAACCGGGAGGTGATGAACTTTTGAATAATTCACCTATTAACCGTGACACCGTCCCTCTTTGATCATCACATTACCAAGACAAATCTTTAATCATGTCAATGCTTCAAATCAGTTCAATAAAAACTGTACAGGTAAACTGCATACATCTTCCACACGTTCAATTACTCACCTTTCCCCCGTCTTAGTCGCAGGCTCCTTGGTAAACGAGTCTTCAAATGAGATGTTGCACGGAAACAAGTGGAAATCCTGAAGCTCCTCCTAAAGCAGAGAGCGGAGTGAAGCACGCATATGCTGCGTGTGCTCTCTCTCCTTTTATTTCTCTCTCTCTCTCTCCCCCTCTCGCTCTCTCCTTTTATTTCTCTCTCTCTCTCTCCCCCTCTCTCTCTCTCCTTTTATTTCTCTCTCTCTCCCCCTCTCTCTCTCTCCTTTTATTTCTCTCTCTCTCTCTCCTTTTATTTCTCTCTCTCCTTTTATTTCTCTCTCTCTCCCCCTCTCACTCTCTCCTTTTATTTCTCTCTCTCTCTCTCCTTTTATTTCTCTTCTCCTTTTATTTCTATTTATTTTCGCTCTCTCCTTTTATTCTCTCTCTCGCTCTCTCCTTTTATTTCTCTCTCTCCTTTTATTTCCTTCTCTCCTTTTATTTATTTTTCTCTCTCTCTCCTTTTATTTCTCTCTCTCCTTTTATTTCTCTCTCTCTCTTTTATTTCTCTCTCTCTCCTCTCTCCTTTTTATTTCTCTCTCTCTCCTTTCCCCATTTCTTTCTCTCTCATTCCCCCTCTCCATTTCTCTCTCTCTCTCTCTCTCTCTCTCTCCTTTTATTTCTCTCTCCTTTTATTTCTCTCTCTCTCCTTTTATTTCTCTCTCTCTCTCTCCTTTTATTTCTCTCTCTCTCCTTTTATTTCTCTCTCTCTCCTTTTATTTCTCTCTCTCTCTCCTTTTATTTCTCTCTCTCCTTTATTTCTCTCTCTCTCTCCTTTTATTTCTCTCTCTCTCCTTTCTCTCTCTCTCCTTTTATTTCTCTCTCCTTTTATTTCTCTCTCTCTCTCCATTTCTTTCTCTCTCTCTCCTTTCCCTCTCTCTCCTTTCTCTCTCTCTCCTTTTATTTCTCTCTCTCTCCTTTTATTTCTCTCTCTCTCCTTTCTCTCTCTCTCCTTTTATTTCTCTCTCTCCTTTTATTTCTCTCTCTCCCCCTCTCTCCATTTCTTTCTCTCTCTCTCCTTTCTCTCTCTCTCGCTCTCTCTCTCTCTAATTTCTCTCTCTCCCTCTCTCTCCATTTCTTTCTCTCTCTCTCTCTCCTTTTATTTCTCTCTCCCTCTCTCCCCATTTCTTTCTCTCTCTTTCTCTCTCTCCTTTCTCTCCCTCTCTCTCCATTTCTCTCTCTCTCTCTCCTTTTATTCTCTCTATCTTGCCTTTTCTTTCTTTCTCTCTCTCCTTTCTCTCTCTCTCTCTCCTTTCTCTCTCCTTTTATTTCTCTCTCTCCATTTCTTTCTCTCGCTCTCCTTTCTCTCTCTCTCTCTCCTTTTATTTCTCCTTTTATTTCTCTCTCTCTCTCCATTTCTTTCTCTCGGTCTCCTTTTATTTCTCTCTCTACATTTCTCCCTCTCTCTCCATTTCTTTCTCTCGCTCTCCTTTCTCTCTCTCTCTCTCCTTTTATTTCTCTCTCTCTCTCCATTTCTTTCTCTCTGTCTCCTTTTATTTCTCTCTCTACATTTCTCTCTCTCTCTCATTTCTCTCTCTCTTTCCTTTTATTTCTCTCTCTACATTTCTCTCTCTCTCTCCTTTCTATCTCTCTCTCCTTTTACTTCTATCTCTCCTTTTCTTTCTCCCCCCCTCTCTCCTTTTCTTTCTCTCTCTCTCCCTCTCTCTCTCTCCATTTCTTTATCTCTCTCAACTTAAGGAACACACACAGACCTTGTATATAGTGGATAGATTGCCCTGACTGTTTAACAATGATACATTATTTTCCTAATGATTTTAATCATGAACCTAAAGCAAATGCATGTCAAACCAAATTATGCCAAATGCTTCTTTCAATGCTAGTTCTCTCTCTCGCTCTCCCTCTCCCTCACGTTTGCCCTTGCTGGTGTTTTCATCATGTCAGATCCAGAAGGAAACACCAAAGTGGTCAACTGTTTTTCCATTACTGTGGTTGATGCATAATTGTGTAAAGTGGATACTAGCACCAAAACAGGATCGTTTCTAGAATTGTTTGTGTCACCAAAGCTAGGGAATCTCGACCCTGCAAATCTCTGATCAAAATAGTCACCAGACCAGTACATTGTAATATAAGAATATCATAAAGACATCGTGAGCTCTGAGAAGATCACGAAAACAGAGTTAGCTCTCAGGAGATCACGAAAACAGAGTTAGCTCTCAGGAGATCACGAAAACAGAGGTAGCTCTCAGGAGATCACGACAACAGAGTCAGCTCTCAGGAGATCACGAAGACAGAGTCAGCTCTCAGGAGATCACGAAAACAGAGTCAGCTCTCAGGAGATCACGGAGACAGAGTCAGCTCTCAGGAGATCATGAAAACAGAGTCAGCTCTCAGGAGATCACGAAAACAGAGTCAACTCTCAGGAGATCACGAAAACAGAGTTAGCTCTCAGGAGATCACGAAGACAGAGTCAGCTCTCAGGAGATCACGGAGACAGAGTCAGCTCTCAGGAGATCACGAAAACAGAGTCAGCTCTCAGGAGATCACGGAGACAGAGTCAGCTCTCAGGAGATCACAGAGACAGAGTCAGCTCTCAGGAGATCACGAAGACCGAGTCAGCTCTCAGGAGATCACGGAGACAGAGTCAGCTCTCAGGAGATCACGAAGACAGAGTCAGCTCTCAGGAGATCACGAAGACAGAGTCAGCTCTCAGGAGATCACGAAAACAGAGTCAGCTCTCAGGAGACAGAGTCAGCTCTCAGGAGATCACGAAAACAGAGTCAGCTCTCAGGAGATCACGGAAACAGAGTCAGCTCTCAGGAGATCACGGAGACAGAGTCAGCTCTCAGGAGATCACGAAAACAGAGTCAGCTCTCAGGAGATCACGAAGACAGAGTCAGCCACATAAAAAGAGAAAGATACATTGATTAATGAGCATGAATCCTACATGGCACCTTTATTATCTCTGTAGTACAGAGCCTTGGTCAAAAAGTAGTGCACTACATAGGGAATAGGGTGCATTTTGGAGACCGGATATATCAGATGTTGGTGTTATCCACCTCACCTTCACATATTCAGAATGGGTCCGGTGTCTACATCACAACATGTGTGGGTGTTTAATTCCCTGAAACAAGGCTGCACCTAGTAGTGTTCTGAGATGTAATAATAGCCCTTGGTGGAATAACATATGTTCCAAATGGCACCCTATTCCCTATGGGCTCTGGTCAAAATGGCACCCTATTCCCTATGGGATCTGGTCAAAATGGCACCCTATTCCCTATGGGCTCTGGTCAAAATGGCACCCTATTCCCTATGGGATCTGGTCAAAATGGCACCCTATTCCCTATGGGATCTGGTCAAAATGGCACCCTATTCCCTATGGGATCTGGTCAAAATGGCACCCTATTCCCTATGGGATCTGGTCAAAATGGCACCCTATTCCCTATGGGATCTGGTCAAAATGGCACCCTATTCCCTATGGGATCTGGTCAAAATGGCACCCTATTCCCTATGGGATCTGGTCAAAATGGCACCCTATTCTCTATGGACTCTGGTCAAAATGGAACCCTATTCCCTATGGGATCTGGTCAAAATGGCACCCTATTCCCTATGGGATCTGGTCAAAATGGCACCCTATTCCCTATGGGATCTGGTCAAAATGGCACCCTATTCCCTATGGGATCTGGTCAAAATGGCACCCTATTCCCTATGGGATCTGGTCAAAATGGCACTCTATTCCCTATGGGATCTGGTCAAAATGGCACCCTATTCCCTATGGGATCTGGTCAAAATGGCACCATATTCCCTATGGGATCTGGACGATATGGCACCCTATTCCCTATGGGATCTGGTCAAAATGGCACCCTATTCCCTATGGGATCTGGTCAAAATGGCACCCTATTCCCTATGGGCTCTGGTCAAAATGGCACCCTATTCCCTATGGGCTCTGGTCAAAATGGCACCCTATTCCCTATGGGATCTGGTCAAAATGGCACCCTATTCCCTATGGGATCTGGTCAAAATGGCACCCTATTCCCTATGGGATCTGGTCAAATGGCACCCTATTCCCTATGGGATCTGGTCAAAATGGCACCCTATTCCCTATGGGATCTGGTCAAAATGGCACCCTATTCCCTATGGGATCTGGTCAAAATGGCACCCTATTCCCTATGGGATCTGGTCAAAATG
This sequence comes from Oncorhynchus nerka, assembly GCF_034236695.1. NCBI lineage: Eukaryota > Metazoa > Chordata > Actinopteri > Salmoniformes > Salmonidae > Oncorhynchus > Oncorhynchus nerka. The sequence goes on along the minus strand of NC_088401.1, from coordinate 90,245,467 downwards.
GCACCCTATTCCCTATGGGATCTGGTCAAAATGGCACCCTATTCCCTATGGGATCTGGTCAAAATGGCACCCTATTCCCTATGGGATCTGGTCAAAATGGCACCCTATTCCCTATGGGATCTGGTCAAAATGGCACCCTATTCCCTATGGGATCTGGTCAAAATGGCACCCTATTCCCTATGGGATCTGGTCAAAATGGCACCCTATTCCCTATGGGATCTGGTCAAAATGGCACCCTATTCCCTATGGGATCTGGTCAAAATGGCACCCTATTCCCTATGGGATCTGGTCAAAATGGCACCCTATTCCCTATGGGATCTGGTCAAAATGGCACCCTATTCCCTATGGGATCTGGTCAAAATGGCACCCTATTCCCTATGGGATCTGGTCAAAATGGCACCCTATTCCCTATGGGATCTGGTCAAAATGGCACCCTATTCCCTATGGGATCTGGTCAAAATGGCACCCTATTCCCTATGGGATCTGGTCAAAATGGCACCCTATTCCCTATGGGATCTGGTCAAAATGGCACCCTATTCCCTATGGGATCTGGTCAAAATGGCACCCTATTCCCTATGGGATCTGGTCAAAATGGCACCCTATTCCCTATGGGATCTGGTCAAAATGGCACCCTATTCCCTATGGGATCTGGTCAAAATGGCACCCTATTCCCTATGGGATCTGGTCAAAATGGCACCCTATTCCCTATGGGATCTGGTCAAAATGGCACCCTATTCCCTATGGGATCTGGTCAAAATGGCACCCTATTCCCTATGGGATCTGGTCAAAATGGCACCCTATTCCCTATGGGATCTGGTCAAAATGGCACCCTATTCCCTATGGGATCTGGTCAAAATGGCACCCTATTCCCTATGGGATCTGGTCAAAATGGCACCCTATTCCCTATGGGATCTGGTCAAAATGGCACCCTATTCCCTATGGGATCTGGTCAAAATGGCACCCTATTCCCTATGGGATCTGGTCAAAATGGCACCCTATTCCCTATGGGCTCTGGTCAAAATGGCACCCCTATTCCCTATGGGCTCTGGTCAAAATGGCACCCTATTCCCTATGGGATCTGGTCAAAATGGCACCCTATTCCCTATGGGATCTGGTCAAAATGGCACCCTATTCCCTATGGGATCTGGTCAAAATGGCACCCTATTCCCTATGGGATCTGGTCAAAATGGCACCCTATTCCCTATGGGATCTGGTCAAAATGGCACCCTATTCCCTATGGGATCTGGTCAAAATGGCACCCTATTCCCTATGGGCTCTGGTCAAAATGGCACCCTATTCCCTATGGGATCTGGTCAAAATGGCACCCTATTCCCTATGGGATCTGGTCAAAATGTCAAAATGGCACCCTATTCCCTATGGGATCTGGTCAAAATGGCACCCTATTCCCTATGGGATCTGGTCAAATGGCACCCTATTCCCTATGGGATCTGGTCAAAATGGCACCCTATTCCCTATGGGATCTGGTCAAAATGGCACCCTATTCCCTATGGGATCTGGTCAAAATGGCACCCTATTCCCTATGGGATCTGGTCAAAATGGCACCCTATTCCCTATGGGATCTGGTCAAAATGGCACCCTATTCCCTATGGGATCTGGTCAAAATGGCACCCTATTCCCTATGGAATCTCCTCCGGCGCTGTTGTATTCGTACTTGCACAACTCAATTCGCTGTTTGAAAACTGTTTTCTGCCACTCCCAAAATATGTAATTTGTGGATAATTGACCCTCTTTCTGGCAAGCCTGGCCTGCTGAGGAGTGATATACTCCATCCTAGCTGGAGGGGTGCTCTCATCTTATCTATCAACAACCCCTCTAGCTCCAGAATGAGATAGGGTGGAGGCTAGGCAGCAGGCTGTTAGCCAGGCTGTTAGCCAGCCTGCCATCTTAGTGGAGTTTGCCCCTAGCACAGTCAGTGTAGTCAGCTCAGTTTCCCCCATCAAATTAAATCAAATGATACAACCGCCCCCCAAAAATATATTTTAATTCCCGGTTGTAAGGCAACAAAATAGGAAAAATGCCAAGGGGTTTAAGACTTTTGCAGCCACTGTATGTTGAACATAATAAATGGCTCCCTGTCCTCTGGATGTGTACCAAACTCACTAAAAGTGGCAATAATAAAGCCTCTCCTGAAAAAGCCAAATCTTGACCCGGATATAAATAAAAAATACAAAAGTTTTAGAACACTGTCGTGTCTTTACTCTCATTAAATGAAGACTTTTAGTTTTTATTAAAGATTCTCTGTAATTAGTATTACGCGATTAAACTGATTAATCATGTAACTGTAATTAACGAGGAAGTCGGGGCACCAAGGAAAATATTCAGATCGCAAAGTTATAATTTCCTAATATAACTTTTCAGATATTTTATATCTGATCAATTAGTCTTCAAATTAATGAATTATTTACTTTACCTCATGTTAGTCTCCTTCCAAACTTCATAAATGGTTGGTTATCTGCACGAACCCAGTCTTCACTATGAGTCATCCATACATCAATTGTCTTCAATCATTTATTTATTACTAATTAAGTAATTCACAGAAATGCATAAACAAACAAAGTGAATATGGTTACAAGAAATGATAGGAGAATGTGCCCCTAGTGGGCTAAACCGGCATGGCGGCTTGTTAGACAAAAGGGGAAGTGGGGGTCAGATGAGAAGTCACTACAGAGTGATAATAATAACAATTGAAATGCTAATCCTTTGCACACGAACGCTCACTCATTCGGGAACAATTGCAATCAATATATATATTTACGCTCAGTGTGTCGTCGGGATCTCTGCTGAAAAGTTCGTTTCTGTTGGAGAGTTTCCGTCCTCTCTCTCCCTCTCGCTCTCTGTCGTGGTTAGAGTGGATAGTTCAGAGTGACGTTCATTCATGTCATTATGGATAGGTGTTTCGGCGGTTGTCGTTCTACGCATTCAATGATACCGAATTCCTAGCTGCAGACTAGTAATTAACATCAAAGACTTGTTCTTATTCTGTTGGTATTAATAGTCTAAGAGTTTAACCACGTGGGATGGTTAAAAGATTCAGCAATCGTCTCAAACCTTGGCCCTCTTGTTATCGAAGTAAGCTGGTCTGCAACCTTTGTCCTCTCGTAATTAAGAGAAACATGGTCTCGTGATGGAAAACCCGAGTGGGGGTTTTATTCGGAAGGGCAGAAAAGGGCCTGTCCCAGGATGCCCGACCATAACTGTGCTCATGGGCGGTCCTCTGATTTAGTTAAACTGAAAAAGGAATTGGAGATTCCTCCATTAAACAGTCCAAAATCACATTATATAATTTTACAAACAGTATCATCCTCACTCATTCATCTTATACAACAATTAGATGTAAACCTCATATCTGAGGCTATTGTATAAACAGCGTTATGGTAATGTGGCTGCACCATCTCCCGTGAGCTTCACCAAGTTGTACCAAACGGACCAGTTCGTAGCTGTATTCTTCACCCATCTTTTATACTTTCTCCGGAACATAAATGTTGTTCGGACCTCAAGTTCTGTGAGGTGGAAGAAATTCCTTTGTTCTCTATGAAACTTCAGGATCTTCCCTAGGAATTTACGACCTCTCTGACCACAGCAGCCTGGTTGTAGGAGGCAGAGAGAGGGGGATGGTGCTCCCCGCACCCAAAGAGTGCAACGTCATGACAACACCTACTCATTCAAGGATTTTTCTTTATTTGTACTATTTTCTACAGTGTATAATAATAGTGAAGACATCAAAACTATGAAATAGCACATATGGAATCCTGTAGTAACCAAAAGAAAGTGTTAAAAAAATCTAAATACCTTTTATATTTGAGATTCTTCAAATAGCCACCCTTTGCCTCGATGACAGCTTTGCACACTCTTGGCATTCTCTCACTCTTGGCCCAGGGGTGTGAAGGTAAACGAGAAGGCAATGGAGTGACAAACCACCCTTGCGGTCTCTGCCTGACCTGCCCCCCTTCTCTCCACTGGGATTATCTGACCCTATTACGGGGGCTGAGTCACTGACTTGCTAATCCCTAGGAGGGGTGCCTCACGTCGTGCCAGGCTTTCCCCCCGATATACTCAACCTGAGTGGGTTCAGTCACTGACGTAATCTCCCTTTCTGTCCTTGTGCAGAAGATGGTAGAAGATCTTTGTGGGTTGTACTCAGCCTTGTATCAGGGTAGTAAGTTAGTGGTCTGTTAATATCCCTTTGGTGTGGTCTATGGAAAAGTAACTTTGGATGAGGCACAGTGTTACCTGACCCCCCCGTCTCAGCCTCCAGTATCTGCTGTCTATGTACCGGGGGGCTGGGGTCAGTCTGTCCAATCTGGTGTAATTCTCCTGTCTTATCTGGTGTCATGTGTGATTTTACAAATGCTCCCTCTAATCCCCCCCCCCATGATTTAGGATTACCTGACCTGATGACTCCTGGCTGTCCCCAGTCTACCTGGCCGTGCTGCTGCTCCAGTTTCAACTGTTCTACCTGCGGCTATGGAACCCTGACCTGTTCACCAGACATGCTACCTGTCCCAGACCTGCTGTTTTCAACACTCCAGAGACAGCAGGAGTGGTAGAGATGCTCTTAATGATCGGCTATGGAACCCTGACCTGTTCAGCGGACGTGCTACCTGTCCCAGACCTGCTGTTTTCAACTCTCTCTCACTCCTGAGGTGCTGACCTGTTGCACCCTCTACAACTACTGTGATTATTATGAACGTCTATGAACGTGTGAACATCTTGTAGAACGATCTGGCCTTAATGTCCATGTCCACTTACAATCTCCACCTGGCACGGCCAGAACAGGACTGGTTCCTCTCTAGGTTTCTTCATTCCAGCATTTCTAGGGAGTTTTCTTTAGCCACCGTGCTTCTACATCTACAGCTCAGCGTTTAACAATATAGTGCCCTCCATCACTAAGCTAAGGACCCTGGGATTGAACACCTCCCTCTGCAACTGAATCCAGGACATCATGACGAGCCACCCCCAGGTGGTGAGGATAGGCAGCAACACATCCACCACGCTGATCCTCAAGACGGGGGCCCCTCAGGGGTGCGTGCTTAGTCCCCTCCTGTACTCCCTGTTCACCCACGATTGCGTGGCCGCACATGACTCCGACACCATCATTAAGTTTGCAGACGACACGAAAGTGGTAGGCCTGATCACCAACAAGGATGAGACAGCCTATAGGGAGTAGGTCAGAGACCTGGCAGTGTGGTACCAGGACAACAACCTCTCCCTCAACGATGAGACAGCCTATAGGGAGTAGGTCAGAGACCTGGCAGTGTGGTACCAGGACAACAACCTCTCCCTCAAGGATGAGACAGCCTATAGGGAGTAGGTCAGAGACCTGGCAGTGTGATATTGACTTGATATTTTGTATGTTGGTATTATACATTTCGTATTGTACAGAGCATTCGGAAAGTATTCAGATCCCTTGACTTTTTCAACATTTTGTTAGGTTACAGCTTTATTCTAAAATGGAGTAAATTGTATTTTTCATCAATCTACACATAATACCCCATAATGACAAAGCAAAAACAGATTTTTAGACATTTTTGCAAAAATATAAACCTCCAAAAAACTGAAATATTGGTAAGTTTCCCCTCACTATAGCTGCACTTTTCCACATGGCCAGACTTCTAGTGGTCTTCTCCACATGGCCAGACTTCTAGCGGTCTTCTCCACATGGCCAGACTTCTAGTGGTTTTCTCCACATGGCCAGACTTCTAGTGGTTTTCTCCACATGGCCAGACTTCTAGTTGTTTTCTCCACATGGCCAGACTTCTAGTGGTCTTCTCCACATGGCCAGACTTCTAGTGGTTTTCTCCACATGGCCAGACTTCTAGTGGTTTTCTCCACATGGCCAGACTTCTAGTGGTTTTCTCCACATGGCCAGACTTCTAGTGGTTTTCTCCACATGGCCAGACTTCGAGTGGTTTTCTCCACATGGCCAGACTTCTAGTGGTCTTTTCCACATGGCCAGACTTCTAGCGGTCTTCTCCACATGGCCAGACTTCTAGTGGCATTCTCCACATGGCCAGACTTCTAGTGGTCTTCTCCACATGGCCAGACTTCTAGTGGTCTTCTCCACATGGCCAGACTTCTAGTGGTTTTCTCCACATGGCCAGACTTCTAGTGGTTTTCTCCACATGGCCAGACTTCGAGTGGTTTTCTCCACATGGCCAGACTTCTAGTGGTCTTCTCCACATGGCCAGACTTCTAGCGGTCTTCTCCACATGGCCAGACTTCTAGTGGTTTTCTCCACATGGCCAGACTTCTAGTGGTTTTCTCCACATGGCCAGACTTCTAGTTGTTTTCTCCACATGGCCAGACTTCTAGCGGTCTTCTCCACATGGCCAGACTTCTAGCGGTTTTCTCCACATGGCCAGACTTCTAGTGGTCTTTTCCACATGGCCAGACTTCTAGCGGTCTTCTCCACATGGCCAGACTTCTAGCGGTCTTCTCCACATGGCCAGACTTCTAGTGGCCTTCTCCACATGGCCAGACTTCTAGTGGTCTTCTCCACATGGCCAGACTTCTAGTGGTCTTCTCCACATTGCCAGACTTCTCATGGTCTTCTCCACATGGCCAGACTTCTAGTGTTCTTCTCCACATGGCCAGACCTCTCATGGTCTTCTCCACATGGCCAGACTTCTAGTGGCCTTCTCCACATGGCCAGACTTCTAATGGTCTTCTCCACATGGCCAGACTTCTAGTGGTCTTCTCCACATGGCCAGACTTCTAGCGGTCTTCTCCACATGGCCAGACTTCTAGTGGTTTTCTCCACATGGCCAGACTTCTAGTGGTCTTCTCCACATGGCCAGACTTCTAGTGGTTTTCTCCACATGGCCAGACTTCTAGTGGTCTTCTCCACATGGCCAGACTTCTAGCGGTCTTCTCCACATGGCCAGACTTCTAGCGGTCTTCTCCACATGGCCAGACTTCTAGTGGCCTTCTCCACATGGCCAGACTTCTAGTGGTCTTCTCCACATGGCCAGACTTCTAGTGGTCTTCTCCACATGGCCAGACTTCTCATGGTCTTCTCCACATGGCCAGACTTCTAGTGTTCTTCTCCACATGGCCAGACCTCTAATGGTCTTCTCCACATGGCCAGACTTCTAGTGGCCTTCTCCACATGGCCAGACTTCTAATGGTCTTCTCCACATGGCCAGACTTCTAGTGGTCTTCTCCACATGGCCAGACTTCTAGCGGTCTTCTCCACATGGCCAGACTTCTAGTGGTTTTCTCCACATGGCCAGACTTCTAGTGGTCTTCTCCACATGGCCAGACTTCTAGTGGTTTTCTCCACATGGCCAGACTTCTAGTGGTCTTCTCCACATGGCCAGACTTCTAGTGGTTTTCTCCACATGGCCAGACGTCTAGTGGTCTTCTCCACATGGCCAGACTTCTAGCGGTCTTCTCCACATGGCCAGACTTCTAGTGGTCTTCTCCACATGGCCAGACTTCTAGCGGTCTTCTCCACATGGCCAGACTTCTAGCGGTCTTCTCCACATAGCCAGACTTCTAGCGGTCTTCTCCACATGGCCAGACTTCTAGCTAGCTTAAGTGTAGTCAGTGGCTAGCTAAGACAGAGAACGGGGACGGAAGAAATTCAACACTTTTATTCAATTTGTTTAAATACAGCACATGGATTCATTGTGGATTGGAGGTTTCCGATCGCGCTGGTGAATGCTAGCTAACAGCGTCGGCTAGAGATGACGTGCTTCCTGCAGGAAGTTGGAAGGGAGGAAGTTGTTTTTTCTTGCTGAGGTCTTCTCTGTTGTTAATTAGCATTTAGCATTTTTGAGAGTAAATTGAGGTAAATATATGAATACGTTGATTATCCTTGTCATTGACTTCTTCAATCGAACCATTCCGTATTGTGTTTGATGTTTGCGAAAACACAGTGGAAATCTCCATGTTTCTAGTTAATCGTTGGTATTTTTCAGGTAGTACAATAATGTAGAAGCCTCTCTCTTTTTAAACAATATAACATTTATCCGATGTGCTCACCAGAGATGTAAATTGTAAACAATTCTAGCCGTTAGGTTGCTAAACAATTTTTTTGTTTTCTGTCAGGCAACCTGTAATTAGATTGGTTATATTATATTTTGTTTCATAAAGCTGCCTAAAATGTTGGTCTTGATTTACGGACAATATTCCTTTCATTTGTATTTATCAAAATGCCACTCTTTACTTTTCTGTTTTGAATTGCATTTATCAACCATTTCTGTAGTTTAAAACGATTCAATAGAACACGGGCAAATATTTATTTATGCTTCTAATATGTAGACATGTCTCTTTCATGCATTTTTGTGTTACATTTTCAATACTGCCATTTTGAATGATTCAAATCTGCCTTATGGAAGGATGTTGACATTGGTCATACTAGGACTGAAATGGCGAAGAAAACACCACCCACACCAGTATCTACAGCAGGAGTTTTTTTGTGAACTAATAAACAAATTTCTCGCTGTCTGTCCTGTATGTTAGCCATTTAGGCTATCAATGTATCACCACCGGCCAAGCACATCAATCCAGAGCTATTATATTTATATTTATTCAAACTTCCCGCCGTGTTTGTGGTGCAACCGGACCCAATGTAACAAGAACAAACATAACCTTTCGCAAAATAAATTGTCTTTATTGCGATCGGACTACACACTGGCTCTAGAAGAGGTAATATAGCTCCTGTCGTAATCTTTTATTCAGATAGCCGCCATATTTAAAGTGCTCTACCTTCGAACAATATAACTATTTTACAGCTCAACTGTTGTCAATGCAATAGATCACGCAGCTACAGGTGAAGTTCGGTTTATTATGCCAGTATTAATCATTACACTCTTCACAGACTTATATTGTCAAAAAAAAACAGTGTTGCACAAGTCTTACAGGCTCTCTCATATTTAATGATATCTTCAGTTCATCATAGTCACAATTGTATCCTAGATAACTTAGAAACTAGATAAAAAAGAAACGTCCTCTTGCTGTCAACTGCGTTTATTTTCAGCAAACGTAACATGTGTCAATATTTGTATGAACATAACAAGATTCAACAACTGAAACGTAAACTAAACAAGTTCCACAGACATGTGACTAACAGAAATTGAATAATGTGTCCCTGAACAAAGAGGGGGGGGGGTTAAAATCAAAAGTAACAGTCAGTATCTGGTGTGGCCACCAGCTGCATTAAGTACTGCAGTGCATCTCCTCCTCATGGACTGCACTAGATTTGCCAGTTCTTGCTGTTAGATGTTACCCCACACTTCCACCAAGGCACCTGCAAGTTCCCTGACATTTCTGGGGGGAATGGCTCTAGCCCTCACCCACCGATCCAACAGGTCCCAGATGTGCTCAATGGGATTGAGATTTGGGCTCTTCGCTGGCCATGGCAGAGCACTGACATTCCTGTCTTTCAGGAAATCACACACACAATGAGCCTACAGAAAGGGTACCACATGAGGGAGGAGGCTGTCTTCCCTGTAACGCACAGCATTGAGATTGCCTGCAGTGACAACAAGCTCAGTCCGATGATGCTGTGACACACCGCCCCAGACCATGACGGACCCTCCACCTCCAAATCGATCCCGCTCCAGAGTACAGGCCTCGGTGTAATGCTCATTCCTTCGACGATAAACGTGACCATCCCCCCTGGTGAGACAAAACTGTGACTAATCAGAAAAGAGCACTTTTTGCCAGTCCTGTCTGGTCCATCAACAGTGAGTTTGTGCCCTCAGTCCAGCCTCTCAGCCCATATATGATGTTGTTGCCGGTGATGTCTGGTGAGGACCTGCCTTTACAACAGGCCTACAAGCCCTCAGTCCAGCCTCTCTCAGCCTATTGCGGACAGTCTGAGCACTGATGGATGGGTTGTGCTTTCCTGGTGTAACTCAGGCAGTTGTTGTTGCCATCCTGTACCTGTCCCGCAGGTGTGATGTTCTGATGTGCTGATCCTGTGCAGGTGTTGTTACACGTGGTCTGCCACTGTGAGGACGATCAGCTGTCCATTCTGTCTCCCTGTAGCACTGTTTTAGGCCTCTTACAGTACGGACATTGCAATTTATTGCCCTGGCCACATCTGCAGTACTCATGCCTTCTTGCCTAAGGTACATTCACACAGATGAGCAGGGACCCCTGTTTTTCAGAGTCAGTAGAAAGGCCTCTTTAGTGTCCTACATTTTCATAACTGTGACCTTAATTGCCTACCGTCTGTAAGCTGTTCGTGTCTTAATGACCGTTCCACAGAGGTGCATGTTCATTAATTGTTTATGGTTAATTGAACAAGTATGGGAAACAGTGTTAAAACCCTTTACAATGAAGATATTTGGATTTGTATTAATTATCTTTGAAAGACAGTTTCTTTTTTGTTGTTGAGTGTGCATAGTTTTTTTCCCTTGAAAATTAATAAAGCTAATTTCATGTGGCACTTACACAATGCATGACTTCCTGTGGTGATGTCAAACAGGAAATGAAACCTTGATGTTGGATGAGAAATTAAAACGTTACTTTCCTTTTATATTTAAGGTCAGTGCCACAACTACTTCTGGAACAAAGTCACCGAGACTTTAGAAGTCCTTTGGAAATAATTGTTACATGTCTTCAAGGCAAGAACTGTGAACAGCATGAGCGCCTGACAAAAGACCTCATTCAACATCAAGGTTTCGTTTCCTGTTTGACATCACACAGGAAGTCAGCAGGAACATTGGAGAGCAGACAGACAGTCATGCAGGGATTTGATCAAAGACTGTGAGCTGAAGCCAGACTTCTGGAAAGCTCTCAATCTCAAGTAGATCTGAGAACATCAACCATACAGTAAGTGTGCTTCTTGATTAGAAGGTGTTTGCTTGGACGCAGGTTCTACCCAAGATTTCAGAACTTCCAAATAAATCTGTTGCACAAATTGTATATGAGGAACTAGTGGTGTGGATCAGCAAACTGAAATTACACAATAAAACATAAAACATAAAAACGATCTGCTTGACAGACAGACAGACAGGGGGGTAGGCCGTCATTTTGAATAATAATTTGTTCTTTAACTGACTTACCAAGTTAAATAAAGGTTAAATAAAATAAAAACTATAAACAATGTAAGAAAGGGGAAAGAACACATAGTACTGTAACCAATGACAACGTAGACTCGTATCTTTTAGAACGTTTCATTCCTTGTCGCATGTATTTATTTTAACTGAAAATATTCTGTGTACCTGTTTTTTTTAGATAAAATTTTAATATAATTTAATTTGTGAAATTACTTTTATATACAATGATACGTCCCATTAACATCCTTCCTGCTTTTTCTGTCTGAAACTTTGTATAGAAATAGGTTTTATGGGCTGTGATCTGTACAACGTAACAACCGCTACAGCCGAGCTATAACAACACCGTGTCAGAGAAGTAACAACACCGTGTCAGAGCTAGTAACAACACCGTGTCAGAGCTGTAACAACACCGTGTCAGAGCGGTAACAACACCGTGTCAGAGCTGTAACAACACCGTGTCAGAGCGGTAACAACACCGTGTCAGAGCGGTAACAACACCGTGTCAGAGCAGTAACAACACCGTGTCAGAGCTGTAACAACACCGTGTCAGAGCGGTAACAGAGAGCAGTAACAACACCGGTCAAGCTGTAACACACCGTGTGTAACAGAGAGAAGTAACAACACCGTGTCAGAGCTATAACAACACCGTGTCAGAGCAGTAACTGTAACAAACAACCGTGTCAGAGCAGTAACAACACCGTGTCAGAGCAGTAACAACATCGTGTCAGAGCAGTAACAACACTGTGTCAGAGCAGTAACAACACCGTGTCAGAGCTGTAACAACACCGTGTCAGAGCAGTAACAACACCGTGTCAGAGCTGTAACAACACCGTGTCAGAGCAGTAACAACACAACCGTGTCAGAGAAGTAACAACACCGTGTCAGAGCTATAACAACACCGTGTCAGAGCAGTAACAACACCGTGTCAGAGCAGTAACAACACCGTGTCAGAGCAGTAACAACACCGTGTCAGAGCAGTAACAACAACGTGTCAGAGCAGTAACAACACCGTGTCAGAGCAGTAACAACACCGTGTCAGAGCGGTAACAACACCGTGTCAGAGCAACAACACCGTGTCAGAGCAGTAACAACACTGTGTCAGAGCAGTAACAACACCGTGTCAGAGCAGTAACAACACCGTGTCAGAGCAGTAACAACACCGTGTCAGAGCAGTAACAACTGACCTGCCTCGTTAAATAAAGGTGAAATAAATGTTGAAGGTTGAATGTTGAAGATAGAGCATGACCTTGCGTTAAGGATTTTAAGAGAAGGCCAAACATTATTTTTTTTCAAGTGATACACATTAAAACGCACAGAAACAACAAAGAATTATCAGGTTTCACGCATCAGACACTCGTTTTACAAATAATACCAGTAGTATACCAATGATACACTAAACTTTTACCATAGCCTTTAGGTAGACACACCAAAACGTCTATTTTCTTTAGTTAGAGTGATAAAGCAAAGGATTTGTCAAGCTTTCATCGACTAGATGTTGTGTATGGAGAACACTTCTGTCAAAACACAATGACACTTTTATCTCCATATTTTCTTCAATTTTCTGCAGTGTTGCAAACTAGCTAGCATACTGTTCTACTCAAACTAGCTAGCATACTGTTCTACTCAAACTAGCTAGCATACTGTTCTACTCAAACTAGCTAGCATACATTCTACTCAAACTAGCTAGCATACTGTTCTACTCAAACTAGCTAGCATACTGTTCTACTCAAACTAGCTAGCATACGTTCTACTCAAACTAGCTAGCATACTGTTCTACTCAAACTAGCTAGCATACTGTTCTACTCAAACTAGCTAGCATACGTTCTACTCAAACTAGCTAGCATACTGTTCTACTCAAACTAGCTAGCATACGTTCTACTCAAACTAGCTAGCATACGTTCTACTCAAACTAGCTAGCATACTGTTCTACTCAAACTAGCTAGCATACTGTTCTACTCAAACTAGCTAGCATACTGTTCTACTCAAACTAGCTAGCATACGTTCCACTCAAACTAGCTAGCATACTGTTCTACTCAAACTAGCCAGCATACTGTTCTACTCAAACTAGCTAGCATACGTTCTACTCAAACTAGCTAGCATACGGAACGTGTTCTACTCAAAATAGCTAGCATACGGAATGTGTTCTACTCAAAATAGCTAGCATACGGAACGTGTTCTACTCAAACTAGCTAGCATACGGAACGTGTTCTACTCAAACTAGCTAGCATACGGAACGTGTTCTACTCAAAATAGCTAGCACACGGAATGTGTTCTACTCAAAATAGCTAGCATACGGAACTTGTACTACTCAAAATAGCTAGCATACGGAACGTGTTCTACTACTCAAACTAGCTAGCATACGGAACGTGTTCTCCTCAAAATAGCTAGCATACGGAACGTGTTCTACTATTCAAACTAGCAAACATAAGGAACAACTTTCTACAAAATGTGTCCTACCCGGTCGGTAAAAAGTACCGAACCTAACATGTACCAACCCCCTTCAACAGGCGTGTGGGGGAGTGTTCTTGAAATGTAACATCCAATCAAAACCTTGCCATTGGGAACCATTCAAAACATTTTTGTAATACAACATTCTCCAGGCATCCAAGGGAGGTGTGACGACAATGTGATATTAGAGGCCATGCGAGGCTAGTCTTGCCCGAATAAATACCTCTGGTCCGGTCTATATCAGAACATTGTAATTGCTTTGCTTATTGGTCATGTGGATTATTGGCATGTACCTGTTGGTGGAAGATTCGTATTTTATGTATCTCTAAATAAGGCATCAAAAAGAGTGCCCCCCCCAGCTGATCATGGTCTGGCTCTGAGGCTAGGGAACTGTATAGTCTGGCTCTGAGGCTAGGGAACTATATAGTCTGGCTCTGAGGCTAGGGAACTATATAGTCTGGCTCTGAGGCTAGGGAACTATATAGTCTGGCTCTGAGGCTAGGGAACTGTATAGTCTGGCTCTGAGGCTAGGGAACTATATAGTCTGGCTCTGAGTCTAGGGAACTATATAGTCTGGCTCTGAGGCTAGGGAACTATATAGTCTGGCTCTGAGGCTAGGGAACTATATAGTCTGGCTCTGAGGCTAGGGAACTATATAGTCTGGCTCTGAGGCTCTGAGGCTAGGAACTATATAGTCTGGCTCTGAGGCTAGGGAACTATATAGTCTGGCTCTCTGGGAACTATATAGTCTGGCTCTGAGGGAAACTGTATAGTCTGGCTCTGAGGCTAGGGAACTATATAGTCTGGCTCTGAGTCTAGGGAACTATATAGTCTGGCTCTGAGTCTAGGGAACTATATAGTCTGGCTCTGAGTCTAGGGAACTATAAAGGCCAAATAATAAGTGTGATAATATGCTAATGTAATAATAATAATTATATACACAGTTCAATTTACAAAAACAACTGAAACAAATGTTAGGCTTGGCCCTAAACATAAATGACATCCAGTCCACAATTAGAATATACAATCTTGTTTCCATATCTTATCTTAAGTCCATAACACACACGCACGCACGCACGCACGCACGCACGCACGCACGCACGCACGCACGCACGCACACACACACACACACACACACACACACACACACACACCATCATTCTCTCTCTACTTCATCTCGGAGTGAATCCACTCTTCCCTGCATTGCCTGGTGTTCTGCTATTCCTCACAGAGAGGAGGTTGGATCAGAGAGACAGGTGGAGACAGGTGGAGACAGGTGGAGACAGAAGGTGACAGGTGGAGACAGGTGGAGACAGGTGGAGACAGAAGGTGACAGGTGGAGACAGGTGAAGACAGGTGGAGACAGGTAGACAGGTGGAGACAGGTGGAGACAGAAGCTTTTGGTGTTAGTAATAAAAATATATTGATTTAACAGAGAGATCTGTGGCTTAGCTTGAACCATCAGATACCGCTAGTGGAGATTGGGACATTTGATTCCCCCTGGGTGAACACTTACTGAAGGATGCTTCTATTATCTCTGCTGCCTGCCTGGCACACATAAGGACATTTTCTCTAACTAGTTTAAAAAAAATGTTTTTTTGCTCCTAAATATGTTTCTGTGTGACCTGACATTATGATTTGGTAGCACCAGTGGGACCTGGCATTATGATTTGGTAGCACCAGTGTGACCTGGCATTATGATTTGGTAGCACCAGTGGGACCTGGCATTATGATTTGGTAGCACCAGTGGGACCTGGCATTATGATTTGGTAGCACCAGTGGGACCTGGCATTATGATTTGGTAGCACCAGTGGGACCTGGCATTATGATTTGGTAGCACCAGTGGGACCTGGCATTATGATTTGGTAGCACCAGTGGGACCTGGCATTATGATTTGGTAGCACCAGTGGGCAAAAATCGAAGATACACTAAAAGACCAAAGTACGTGGACACCTGCCGTTCCAACACCTCATTCCAAAATCATGGGCATTAATATGGAGTTGGTCCTGTCCTTTGCTGCTATAACAGCCTCCACTCTTCTGGGAAGGCTTTAATATGTAGTTAGTCCCACCTTTTGCTGCTACAACAGCCTCCATTCTTCTGGGAAGGCTTTCCACTAGATGTTGGAACATTGCTGCTACAACAGCCTCCATTCTTCTGGGAAGGCTTTCCACTAGATGCTGAGACATTGCTGCTATAACAGCCTCCACTCTTCTGGTAAGGCTTTCCACTAGATGTTGGAACATTGCTGCAGGGACTTGCTTCCATTAAGCCATAAGAGCATTAGTGAGGTCGGGCACTGATGTTAGGCGATTAGAGCTGTCTCACAGTCGGTGTTCCAATTCATCTCAAAGGTATTCAATGGGGTTGAGGTCAGGTCATTTTGAAAAAATTATTCTGTATGGATCTCGCTTTGTGCACAGGGGGCATTTTCATGCACAAACAGGAAAGGACCTTCCCCAAACGGTTGCCACAAAGTTGGAAGCACAGAATCATCTAGAATGTCATTGTGTGCTGTAGCGTTAATACTTCCCCTCACTTCAATTAAGGGGCCTGAACCATGAAAAACAGCCACAGACCATTATTCCTCCACCAAACTTTACAGTTGGCACTTTGCATTGAGGCAGGTACCGTTCTCCTGGCATCCGCCAAAACCAGATTCGTCCGTCGGACTGCCAGATGGTGAAGCGTTATTCATTCCTCCAGACAGCGCAATTCCAATGGTGGCGAGCTTTACACCACTCCAGCCAACGCTTGACATTGCGCATGGTGATTTTAGGCCTGTGTGTGGCTGCTCGACCATGGAAACCTTGACGAACAGTTATTGTGTTGACGTTGCTTCCTGAGGCAGTTTGGAACTCGGTAGTGAGTGTTACAACCGAGGACAGACGATTTTTACACGCTACGCACTTCAGCATTCGGCGGCCCCGTTCTGTGAGGTTGTGTGGTCTACCACTTCACGGCTGAGCCGTTGTTGCTCCTAGATGTTTCCACTTCACAATAACAGCACTTACAGTTGACCGGGGGAAGCTCTATTAAGGCAGAAATTTGACCCAACTGACTTGTTGGACGTTGAAAGTCACTGAGCTCTTCAGTAAGGCCATTCTACTGCCAATGTTTGTCTATGGAGATTTCATAGCAGTGTTCTCGATTTTATACACCGGTCAGCAACGTGTTTGGCTGAAATGGCCGAATCCACTAATTTGAAGGAGTGTCCACATACTTTTGTATAGATCGTGTATATAAAACACATTTTTTACATTTAAAAATAAAGAAGCACATTTCACTGTCCTCCAAGAGTTTCTGAATTTGTGAGGTAGAAGCAGTGTTCAATTCCGTTTGTCAGTATGATAAGGCTTCTCTGTACCACTGCCTTTGAGTATTGTGGTACAGATCCATGGATGTAGCTATAACACCATCAGGACTGACACATACTGTTGTAGCTATAATTATATCAATATGCTTGTAGTTGTAGCTATAGCAACATCAATATGCCTATAGTTGTAGCTATAGCAACATCAATATGCCTATAGTTGTAGCTATGGCAACATCAATATGCCTATAGTTGTAGCTATGGCAACATCAATATGCCTATAGTTGTAGCTATAGCAATATCAATATGC
This sequence comes from Oncorhynchus nerka, assembly GCF_034236695.1. Taxonomy (NCBI): domain Eukaryota; kingdom Metazoa; phylum Chordata; class Actinopteri; order Salmoniformes; family Salmonidae; genus Oncorhynchus; species Oncorhynchus nerka. The sequence continues at coordinate 90,228,363 of NC_088401.1, read as the reverse complement.
CTATAGTTGTAGCTATAGCAATAACAATATGCCTATAGTTGTAGCTATGGCAACATCAATATGCCTATAGTTATAGCTATAGCAACATCAATATGCCTATAGTTATAGCTATAGCAACATCAATATGCCTATAGTTGTAGCTATAGCAACATCAATATGCCTATAGTTGTAGCTATAGCAACATCAATATGCCTATAGTTGTAGCTATAGCAACATAAATATGTCTGTAGCCTCAGCCTCCTTGATTCTGGCTCTCTAGAGGTGGCCAAAGTCAGCTTCTCCTTAGCCTCCTGGACGTTGCGTCTCTAGAGGAGGCCAAAGTCAGCTTCTCCTTAGCCTCCTGGACGTTGCGTCTCTAGAGGAGGCCAAAGTCAGCTTCTCCTCAGCCTCCTGGACGTTGCGTCTCTAGAGGAGGCCAAAGTCAGCTTCTCCTTAGCCTCCTGGACGTTGCGTCTCTAGAGGAGGCCAAAGTCAGCTTCTCCTCAGCCTCCTGGACGTTGCGTCTCTAGAGGAGGCCAAAGTCAGCTTCTCCTCAGCCTCCTGGACGTTGCGTCTCTAGAGGAGGCCAAAGTCAGCTTCTCCTCAGCCTCCTGGACGTTGCGTCTCTAGAGGTGGCCAAAGTCAGCTTCTCCTCAGCCTCCTGGACGTTGGCTCTCTAGAGGTGGCCAAAGTCAGCTTCTCCTCAGCCTCCTGGACGTTGCGTCTCTAGAGGTGGCCAAAGTCAGCTTCTCCTCAGCCTCCTGGACGTTGCGTCTCTAGAGGAGGCCAAAGTCAGCTTCTCCTCAGCCTCCTGGACGTTGCGTCTCTAGAGGAGGCCAAAGTCAGCTTCTCCTTAGCCTCCTGGACGTTGGCTCTCTAGAGGAGGCCAAAGTCAGCTTCTCCTTAGCCTCCTGGACGTTGCGTCTCTAGAGGAGGCCAAAGTCAGCTTCTCCTCAGCCTCCTGGACGTTGGCTCTCTAGAGGAGGCCAAAGTCAGCTTCTCCTCAGCCTCCTGGACGTTGGCTCTCTAGAGGAGGCCAAAGTCAGCTTCTCCTCAGCCTCCTGGACGTTGGCTCTCTAGAGGAGGCCAAAGTCAGCTTCTCCTTAGCCTCCTGGACGTTGGGTCTCTAGAAGAGGCGGTCAGAGTCCGAGTCTTCTCTGGTCTCTCCTCCATCCTCCGAGCCTCCCACCATTAGCACTGACAAATTGAAAACCCTAGTCATTGGTCGCCACCATTATCCACAGTATTAGACTTAAAACAAATCATACACTGTTACCCAGGGGGCAGGGCTACCGACGTTAAGGCTAATCTGTTTACCAGGGGGCAGGGCTACCGACGTTAAGGCTAATCTGTTTACCCGGGGGGCAGGGCTACCGACGTTAAGCCTAATCTGAAGATGGCGCTGGCTAAGGCTGGCAGGTGTAGAGAGATATTGTTATCCACGTCGGCACCAACGATGTTAGGATGAAATAGTCAAGAGGTCAACAAACACAACATTAAGAACACTTATTTCCAATGGCGTCATACGAACAACTAGGAACAACAACAAATTAACTGTCTTGTTAACGACAGATTTGTTCCTTGTCAGCCAGGCGATTTGATCTTGCAACCTTCTGGTTACCAGTCCAACGCTCTAACCACTAGGCTACCTGCTGGTTACCAGTCCAACGCTCTAACCACTAGGCTACCTGACACCCCCATACATTGCTTCAGCATGCAAATCAGTTAGAAAGTTGTGTTGGCATCAAGTAATTGGGGGAATGATGAGCTCTACAGCAGTCAACTCAATCGTTGGTTGAAAACTGTTTTCTGCCCCTCCCAAATGATAGAATTTGTAGATTATTGGCCCTCTTTCTGGGACTCACCCACAAACAGGACCAAGCCTGGCCTGTTGAGGAGTATTGGACTCCATCCTAGCTGGAGGGGTGCTCTCATCTTATCTACGAACATAGACAGGGCTCTAACTCCCCTAGCTCCACAATGAGATAGGGTGCAGGCCAGGCAGCCGGCTGTTAGCCAGGCTGTTAGCAAGCCTGCCAGCTTAATGGAGTCTGCCACTAGCACAGTCGGTGTAGTCAGCTCAGCTATCCCCATTCAGACCGTGTCTGTGCATCGATCTAGGTTGTACAAAACTAAACATGGCGGTGTTCGCTTTAGCAATCTCACTGGAATAAAGACCTCCCTCATTCCTGCCATTACTGAAAGAGATTGTGTTATCTCACATTTCAAAATAGGGCTTCTTAATGTTAGATCCCTCACTTCCAAGGCAGTTATAGTCAATGAACTAATCACTGATCATAATCTTGATGTGATTGGCCTGACTGAAACAACGGCTTAAGCCTGATGAATTTACTGTGTTAAATGAGGCCTCTCCTCCTGGTTACACTAGTGACCATATCATGAAATCTATGCAGCCTACTCAATACTGTTTACAGGCCTCCTGGGCCGTTCCTCACTGAGTTCCCTGAATTACTATTGGACCTTGTAGTCATGGCAGATAATATTCTAATTTTTGGTGACTTTAATATGAACATGGAGAAGTCCACAGACACACTCCAAAAGGCTTTCTGAGCCATCATTGACTCAGTGGGTTTTGTCCAACATGTCTCCGGACCCACTCACTGTCACAGTCATACTCTGGACCTAGTTTTATCCCGTTGAATAAATATTGTGGATCTTAAAGTTTTTCCTCATAATCCTGGACTATCGGACCACCATTTTATTACGTTTGCAATCGCAACAAATAAGGATCATATACAGAGCCTATAAACTCTCAGACAACCCAAAGGGCATTCCTAGATGCCCTTGCAGACTCCCTCCACCTACCCAAAGTACATAAATCGGGTTACCCACCCAACGGAGGAACTAAATGTAACCTTGCGCAATACCGTAGACGCATCCCTAAAAACAAACATTTGTCAGAAGAAACCTGGTATACAGGAAATACCCGGGCCCTGAAGCAAGCTTCCAGAAAATACCCGGGCCCTGAAGCAAGCTTCCAGAAAATACCCAGGCCCTGAAGCAAGCTTCCAGAAAATACCCGGCCCTGAAGCAAGTTTCCAGGAAATACCCGGGCCCTGAAGCAAGCTTCCAGGAAATACCCGGCCCTGAAGCAAGCTTCCAGAAAATACCCGGGCCCTGAAGCAAGCTTCCAGAAAATACCCAGGCCCTGAAGCAAGCTTCCAGAAAATACCCGGGCCCTGAAGCAAGCTTCCAGAAAATACCCGGGCCCTGAAGCAAGCTTCCAGGAAATACCCGGGCCCTGAAGCAAGCTTCCAGGAAATACCCGGGCCCTGAAGCAAGCTTCCAGAAAATACCCAGGCCCTGAAGCAAGCTTCCAGAAAATACCCAGGCCCTGAAGCAAGCTTCCAGAAAATACCCGGGCCCTGAAGCAAGCTTCCAGGAAATACCCGGGCCCTGAAGCAAGCTTCCAGAAAATACCCAGGCCCTGAAGCAAGCTTCCAGAAAATACCCAGGCCCTGAAGCAAGCTTCCAGAAAATACCCGGGCCCTGAAGCAAGCTTCCAGAAAATACCCGGGCCCTGAAGCAAGCTTCCAGAAAATACCCAGGCCCTGAAGCAAGCTTCCAGAAAATACCCTGGCCCTGAAGCAAGCTTCCAGAAAATACCCGGGCACGGAAGCAAGCTTCCAGAAAATACCCAGGCCCTGAAGCAAGCTTCCAGAAAATAGCCGGGTCCTGAAGCAAGCTTCCAGAAAATACCCGGGCCCTGAAGCAAGCTTCCAAAAAATTGGAACGGAAATGGTGCTCCACCAAACTGGAAGTCTTCCAACTAGCTTGGAAAGACAGTACCATGCCGTATCGAAGAGCCTTCACTGCTGCTCGATCATCCTATTTTTCCAACTTAATTGAGGAGAATAAGAGCAATCCAACATTTATTTTTGCTGCTATCGCAAAGCTAACTAAAAAGCAGCATTCCCCAAGAGAGGATGGCTTTCACTTCAGCAGTGGTAAATGCATGAACTTCTTTGACGAAAAGATCATGATCATTAGACTGCAAATTACAGACTCCTCTTTAACTCCTCTTGAACTTCTTTGGGGTAGGGGGCAGTATTGGGTAGCTTGGATGAAAAACATGCACAAATTAAGCTGCCTGCTACTCAGCCGTAAAAGCTATAATATGAATTTGGATAGAAAACACTCTGACGTTTCTAAAACTGTTTGAATGATGTCTGTGAGTATAACAGGACTCATATGGCAGGCAAAAACCGGAGAAAAAATCCAACCAGGAAATGGGAAATCTGAGGTTTGTAGTTTTTCAACTTAGCCCCCATTGAAGATACAGGGTGATGTTTCACTTCCCAAGGCTTCCACCAGATGTCAACAATATTTAGAACCTGTTTTGAGGATTCTACTCTAAAGGAGGGGCTCATAAGAGCTCTTTGAGTGAGTGGTCTGGCAGAGTGCCACAGCCTCAGTCTGGCAGAGTGCCACTGCCTCGGTCTGGCACGCTCACGTGAAAGGTAGCTACGTTCCACTTCATTTGTACAGACAAAGGAATTGTCCGGTTGGAACATTAATGAAGTTTTATGTTAAAAACATCCTAAAGATTGATTCCATACTTAGTATGGCATGTTTCTACGGGCTGTAACGGAACCTTTTGAACTTTTCGTCCGACGTTCGGCGCGACCTGAACGCACTTTTGGATTTGTTTACCAAACGACCAAACAAAATAAGATATTGGGATGGGTGGGTCAAGAAGTTAAAATAAGGGACAAAAACATAGAAAATAGAATATAGAATGCCCACCAGAGTCACACCCTGCCCTAACCAAAATAGAGGATAAAAAGTTGTTTACATCCTTGTTAGTGAGCAATTCTCCTTTGCCAAGATAATCCATCCACCTGACAGGTGTGGCATATCAAGAAGCTGATTAAGCAGAAGGATCATTACACGGGTGCATCTTGTGCTGGGGACAATAAAAGGCCACTCTAACAGATGTCTCAAGTTTTGAGGTCCCTGACTGCAGCAATGTCCACCAGAGCTGTTGCCAAAGAATTCACCAGATCTGTGGCCAAAGAATTCACCAGATCTGTGGCCAATGAATTCACCAGATCTGTGGCCAATGAATTCACCAGATCTGTGGCCAATGAATTCACCAGATCTGTGGCCAATGAATTCACCAGATCTGTGGCCAATGAATTCACCAGAGCTGTTGCCAATGAATTCACCAGAGCTGTTGCCAATGTAATTTCAGAGAATTTGGCACTATGTCCAACCTGGCCAATCGCAGACCACATGTAACCACGCACGCCCAGGAAGGATCGGAGGACCAAAACGCAGCGTGGTAAGTGTCCATAATTTAATTAAGCAAAATGAACACTGAACAAAAACAATAAACAACAAACGAACAGTCCCATAAGGTGAATGACAAAACACTAAACAGGAAATAAATACCCACAAAACCCAGGTGGAAAAAGGCTACCTAAGTATGATTCTCAATCAGAGACAACTAACGACACCTGCCTCTGATCGAGAACAATACTAGGCCGAACACAAAAACCAACATAGAAAAACAAACATAGACTGCCCACCCCAACTTACTAAAACAAAGAATAAAATAACAGAACTATGGTCAGAACGTGACAGTTGGTCGTTACAAAATTTACAATTTCTGCTTTTAAAGAAACGTCCTTAATTTTGTTAATAAGTAGGTATGTGTGAGGCAACGTCCAAACTTTTTTCCAACAGATATTTTTTTTTTTTTTATTTCACCTTTATTTAACCAGGCAACACAGAGTTACACATGGAGTAAACAATTAACAAGTCAATAACACAGTAGGAAAAAAAGGGGAGTCTATATAAATTGTGTGCAAAAGGCATGAGGTAGGCGAATAATTAAAATTTTGCAGATTAACACTGGAGTGATAAACGATCAGATGGTCATGTACAGGTAGAGATATTGGTGTGCAAAAGAGCAGAAAAGTAAATAAATAAAAACAGTATGGGGATGAGGTAGGTAAAAATGGGTGGGCTATTTGCCGATAGACTATGTACAGCTGCAGCGATCGGTTAGCTGCTCAGATAGCAGATGTTTGAAGTTGGTGAGGGAGATAAAAGTCTCCAACTTCAGCGATTTTTGCAATTCGTTCCAGTCACAGGCAGCAGAGAACTGGAACGAAAGGCGGCCAAATGAGGTGTTGGCTTTAGGGATGATCAGTGAGATACACCTGCTGGAGCGCGTGCTACGGATGGGTGTTGCCATCGTGACCAGTGAACTGAGATAAGGCGGAGCTTTACTTAGCATGGACTTGTAGATGACCTGGAGCCAGTGGGTCTGGCGACGAATATGTAGCGAGGGCCAGCCGACTAGAGCGTACAAGTCGCAGTGGTGGGTGGTATAAGGTGCTTTAGTGACAAAACGGATGGCACTGTGATAAACTGCATCCAGTTTGCTGAGTAGAGTGTTGGAAGCAATTTTGTAGATGACATCACCGAAGTCGAGGATCGGTAGGATAGTCAGTTTTACCTAGGGTAAGTTTGGCGGCGTGAGTGAAGGAGGCTTTGTTGCAGAATAGAAAGCAGACTCTTGATTTTATTTTCGATTGGAGATGTTTGATATGAGTCTGGAAGGAGAGTTTACAGTCTAGCCAGACACCTAGGTACTTATAGATGTCCACATATTCAAGGTTGGAACCATCCAGGGTGGTGATGCTGGTCAAGCGTGCAGGTGCAGGCAGCGAACGGTTGAAAAGCATGCATTTGGTTTTACTAGCGTTTAAGAGCAGTTGGAGGCCATGGAAGGAGTGTTGTATGGCATTGAAGCTCGTTTGGAGGTTAGATAGCAAAGTGTCCAAGGACGGGCCGGAAGTATATAGAATGGTGTCGTCTGCGTAGAGGTGGATCAGGGAATCGCCCGCAGCAAGAGCAACATCATTGATATATACAGAAAAAAAGAGTCGGGCCGAGGATTGAACCCTGTGTCACCCCCATAGAGACTTCCAGAGGACCGGACAGCATGCCCTCCGATTTGACACACTGAACTCTGTCTGTAAAGTAATTGGTGAACCAGGCAAGGCAGTCATCCGAAAAACCGAGGATACTGATTCTGCCGATAAGAATATGGTGATTGACCGAGTCGAAAGCCTTGGCAAGGTCGATGAAGACGGCTGCACAGTACTGTCTTTTATCGATGGCGGTTATGATATCGTTTAGTACCTTGATGGCAATCAAACATAAAGTATATAGATACAACATCCTGTTGAAACAAGGCACATATAGCTCTGCTATTGGACCAAAAGAAAAACGAATCTGTCCAACTGATGAGTCAGCAGGGCTGAAGATCAGGTCTACTGATGAGTCAACAGGGGTAATGGAAGTTAACTTCAGAGGGTCTTCTTAGGAATTGTCTTATCCAATTGATGTTATTTTCCTGTCAATATATAGAAGGGAAGAGCATATGTTCGTCTAGAGATCCCCCCCCCCCCCCTCAGCCTTGGTTATTGGGACTCGTCCTTTTAAAGATAAGTTCCACTGTAGCCATTGATTTAGCTTCTTCTGGGTGTGATAGCGTGCGTCTCGGTGAGAGGTGTAGGAGTCAGGCGCAGGAGAGCAGGGATGTCTGAGAAGCGTGTTTAATAATGTAGTCCACCAATACAAAAATGGCACAGACAAAAAATCCCAAACTACGCTCTAGAAACTCAGAACTCGTGCAATCGCACAGAGGAACAAACACAGTTCCAGTTCTAAATACACGTGCATAACCGTGAAAACAACAAAAATGAAATACGAACGAGCACAACAACCACAAGTATAATCCCGTATGAACTAAGGCAGGCAACAGGTTACCCTTATGCACACAGAATTAAACACAAATGAAACCAGGTGTGAAAAGGAATCACAGACAAAACAAACAGAAAAGGAAAAAGGGATCGGTGGTGGCTAGTAAACCGGCGACGTCGACCGAACAGGGAGAGGAGTTAACTTCGGTAGAAGTCGTGACACTGGGTTTTCTGAATAACAGGGTTAATATTAGGAAGCCTCTAGACTTCTGATCCTTAGTAAATGGTTATGTCTAAATATATAAGTTTTATTTCACTGGAATAAATACCATAATATGAAGGTGTCACGCAATTTTTGACAGCCATGAGTTCACATTTATTCATGTTAAGACATACATCAGATGCTTTGGAAAATAATTATATCACATTGATTGATATGGGAATCTGACCAGCATCTTTAAGAAAAAGTGTAGTATCGTCAGCCAGCTCGCTTATATACATCTATTTGCTATGGAAATACCTACTACAGGACTATTGTTAATAGCATTTGTAAAAAGCTGGGTGACTAATAAAAACAGGTACGGTGAGATGGGACAACCTTGCCTGGTTCCTCTCTTTAACGCAAATAACAAAAAGTCTAGTTTGATAGAGCTGTTATCATTCGTATAGAGAGTCTTGAAAGCCCTACAGAAAAAGTCCAGTTTGATAGAGCTGTTACAATTCATATAGAGAGTCTTGAAAGCCCTACAGAAAAAGTGCAGTTTGATAGAGCTGTTACCATTTGTATAGAGAGTCTTCAAAGCCCTACAAAAAAAGTCCAGTTTGATAGAGCTGTTACCATTTGTATAGAGCGTCTTCAAAGCCCTGCAGAAAAAGTCTAGTTTGATAGAGCTGTTACCATTCATATAGAGCAGGGCTGCCCAACCCTCTTCCTGGAGATCTACCGTCCTGTGGGTTTTCAGTCCAACCCTCTTCCTGGAGATCTACTGTCCTGTGGGTTTTCAGTCCAACCCTAATTTAACACACCTGATTCTACTAATTAGCTGCTCAACGAGAACTTAACTAGCTGAATCAGATATGCTAAATTAGGGTTGGACTGAAAACCTACAGGACAGTAGATCTCCAGGAAGAGGGTTGGACTGAAAACCCCATCGTCCTTTAGGTGCAATCACTGAGAGCATTACCATGATTATCTCTCAATACCACAAGGATGACGCGAGTAAAGTTTAGTCTTGAGCTGTCGGTTGGTTATCTTGGAATGTAGCAGGGAATCATTCTTAAAATCATTACTTATTTAGTTTATATATAAATATTACCAAATAGGGCAATCTTCTGTATAACACCCTTGTCACAACTGGCTCAAATGCAATTAAAAAGGAAATCAATTGTACAAATTAACGAGGCACTGTTAACCTCTCTGGGTTAACAGGCATGCCTGAGTCATTACATCACACATTTAAGATACCAAATTAAAGCTACACTCGTTGTGAATCCAGCCAACATGTCAGATTTCAAAAAAGGCGTTTCGGCAAAAGCATAAGATGCTATTATCTGATGATGGCACAACAGTAAACAATGAGAGAGAAGCATATTTCAACTCTGCAGGCGCGACACAAAACGCAGAAATAAAATATAATTCATGCCTTACCTTTGACGAGCTTCTTCTGTTGGCACTCCAATATGTCCCATAAACATCACAAATGGTCCTTTTGTTTGATTAATTCCATCCATATATATCCAAAATGTCCATTTATTTGGCGCATTTGATCCAGACAAACACTGGTTCAAACTTGACCAACGTCATTACAAAATATCTCAAAAGTTACCTGTAAACTTTGCCAAAACATTTCAAACTACTTTTGCAATACAACTTTAGGTATTTTTAATTAAACGTAAATAATCGATAAAATTGAAGACGGGATGATCTGTGTTCAATACAGGAAGACTTTCTGGTCACGCGCCTCTATCAAACAGTACACATGACGTGACACTTGTTCAAGATGGCCGTACTTCTTCATTACACAAAGGAATAACCTCACCCAATTTCTAAAGACTGGTGACATCCAGTGGAAGCGGTTGGAACTGCAATCAAGTCCCTTAGAAATCTGGTTTCCCAATGAAAACTCATTGAATAGACAGTGACCTAAAAAAAAAACAATCTGAATGGTTTGTCCTCGGGGTTTTGCCTGCTACATAAGTTCTGTTATACTCACAGACATGATTCAAACAGTTTTAGAAACGTCAGAGTGTTTTCTATCCACATCTACTAATAATATTCATATCTTATCTTATCTTTTCTGGGGATGAGTAGCAGGAAGTTGAATTTGGGCACGCTATTTATCCAAAAGTGAAAATGCTGCCCCCGAAGAAGTTTTAACAAGAAGTGTATCTTTCATTGGACTTGTTAATGAAAGTTACATATTTCAAAAAAATATTTTAGAATTTCGCGCGCTGCCTTTTCAGCGGAATGTTGCCCTAGAAACTAAGCCTCATTTTCTGCCATCTTTCACAACCCAACTGGATCATTCTTCTTCTGCTGTGGGATTGGGCTGACGGGATCCGCATCCAACTTCCAATGGTGCATACAGCGCCACCCACTGTACAGGAGTGTGGGGCCAGTCACGGCCTACCTACTGTACTGGAGTGTGGGGCCAGTCACGGCCTACCTACTGTACAGGAGTGTGGGGCCAGTCACGGCCTACCTACTGTACAGGAGTGTGGGGCCAGTCACGGCCTACCTACTGTACAGGAGTGTGGGGCCAGTCACGGCCTACCTACATTAAATTCTCTTCATTAGTCCTGTTCCTCTTAGAAAGTGAAATAGAGACACCACTTTGAGACACCACACATCCTCTCCAATCCCATTAACAGCACCATCCTCTCCAATCCCATTAACAGCACCATCCTCTCCAATCCCATTAACAGCACCATTCTCTCCAATCCCATTAACAGCACCATTCTCTCCAATCCCATTAACAGCACCATCCTCTCCAATCCCATTAACAGCACCATCCTCTCCACAAACAAGTCTCCCCTATCCGACCTGCCAGTCTTCAACATTTATTTTGCAATGCTCGTGTCAGCATGTGACTCGTGTCAGCATGTGACTCGTGTCAGCATGTGGCTGCAGCACTCAGTCTCAACACACAGCTCTCTGGCTCTCCCCACTATTCACACATTCAACAACAGGCTGCCTCACTGCCAGATAGTCAGCAGTTGCAGGTCACAGTCAAATATATATTGCAATTTAGTACAATTTAGAAGTAGGCCCAAAAACCTGAAATACATTTTCACCTGCGACATTTCAAAGTAGCCCAATTTTCCTGGTAAATCGCAGACATGGCAACCCAGAACAGAATACAAGATGTTCTGGGCACGTCCCAAAAGTACAAAGGCTGCCGTAATTGGTCCATCTGGTCAGTACAAAGTAAACAGTGGTACGTGAATGATCCAGTGATCCATGGCCAGCATTGGGGAACGTTCCTCCGTGGATTTTTCCTGAAACCAAGTATAGATGTGGACATGATTTAGGGCAGGAGAGAATGGGGACGTGAGACGGTGTGTGGAGAGATATATACATAGTCGTTGTTATTTGTTTTTGTAAGAATATGTACAGATATTTCAAAGGATTACGTCAGTGGTCGGGTGGGAAGCAGTGAAGCATATTCAAAATATAAATGTTAGAGTATTTAAGTGGTTAACTACTTAAGAAAATTGGCTTGAATCTACGTTGTGCCTTTAGATTTGGAGAAAATGAACAGAGAAAGAATAATGTTTTACTTCTCTCATTGCCTTCTCAAGCCCCAAACCCTGGGCCTGGTCGGTTTGGTCTGCCTTGAAAGCGTTCCCGGATGCCTCGAGATGTTGTACCTCTGGGTTTAGAAACCCTGTGGTTATAGTTAGCTGGCAAACGATCTAGCATACTAACTAGATAACTAGCTAACTAGCTAGCTAGCTAACTAGCTAGCTAACTAACTAACTAACTAACTAATGAACTAACTAGCTAACTAACTAACTAGCTAACTAGCTAACTATCTAGCATACTAACTAGCTAACTATCTAGCATACTAACTAGCTAACTAGCTAACTAACGCAACGTTTTTTCACATGTTTTTCTTTCTTCGCCAGATGCTAGTTAGCTGCCACACACCGTCTCACTTGTGAATTACAGCAACAGCCAGGGTTTCCAGGTCATAGGTCAGGTCATAGGTCAGGTCAGGTCAGGTCAGGTCAAGCCATAACAATGACTTTACTAGTACTCAAATCCCACCCATAAACATGCTATTACTCCAACCTCGTGAAAGTGAGAAACTGACATGTTTTCATTTTCCAATAACTTTATATCGAAGGAGTGCCTTTACATTGACGGCCTGCACATGTGCAGTTTGGTGCGAGACGACCGTTCGACCTGATGACGTATTTCCGCTCACAAGTGTGATCAAAGATTTCTATTGGAGAAGCAGTTTCTTCATACTGTACTGTTTTTAGGCTGTAACCCTAACTAGCTAGCCAACTGAACTGTTCACGTTCTTGTCAGCTGACTATGTCATGATCCAGTTTACTTTAGAGAACTGTAACCCTAACTAGCTAGCCAACTGAACTGTTCACGTTCTTGTCAGCTGACTATGTCATGATCCAGTTTACTTTAGAGAACTGTAACCCTAACTAGCTAGCCAACTGAACTGTTCACGTTCTTGTCAGCTGACTATGTCATGATCCAGTTTACTTTAGAGAACTGTAACCCTAACTAGCTAGCCAACTGAACTGTTCACGTTCTTGTCAGCTGACTATGTCATGATCCAGTTTACTTTAGAGAACTGTAACCCTAACTAGCTAGCCAACTGAACTGT
>NC_088401.1:90158295-90210795 GCF_034236695.1 Oncorhynchus nerka | reverse complement strand
TTACCGGGCTGGACTCTTTCTAGGCCCGAGGTACAGGACATTTCTGGAGGAACCAGAACTCATTGTGATATTATTATATGTGTGTGTGTAATCATTGATGTTGTTAAACGCAAAAAAAATATAGTTGTTTTTTGAAGTTCTTTCCAATGTTTTAAGGGTTTATGAAAAGTTTATTTCCATCCTGACTTTTACATAAGTCCTTTGTTGGTGTAGACTTGATGGACCAGATGGGACTCGTTCCTCCCAAACCAAAAGGAGAAACCAATGTTTTCTCTGGTACCCCTATAAATAATAACCTCAATCCAAAACCGTTACAGCATTTCCACTGCTCCACTGAGTCCAATGGCGGCAAGCTTTACACCACTCCAACCGATGCTTGGCATTGCGCATGCATTTACATTTACATTTAAGTCATTTAGCAGACGCTCTTATCCAGAGCGACTTACAAATTGGTGCTTTCACCTTATGACATCCAGTGGAACAGCCACTTTACAATAGTGCATCTAGGTCTTTTAAGGGGGGTGAGGAGGATTACTTTATCCTATCCTAGTTATTCCTTAAAGAGGTGGGGTTTCAGGTGTCTCCGGAAGGTGGTGATTGACTCCGCTGTCCTGGCGTCGTGAGGGAGTTTGTTCCACCATTGGGGGGCCAGAGCAGCGAACAGTTTTGACTGGGCTGAGCGGGAACTGTACTTCCTCAGTGGTAGGGAGGCGAGCAGGCCAGAGGTGGATGAACGCAGTGCCCTTGTTTGGGTGTAGGGCCTGATCAGAGCCTGGAGGTACTGAGGTGCCGTTCCCCTCACAGCTCCGTAGGCAAGCACCATGGTCTTGTAGCGGATGCGAGCTTCAACTGGAAGCCAGTGGAGAGAGCGGAGGAGCGGGGTGACGTGAGAGAACTTGGGAAGGTTGAACACCAGACTGGCTGCGGCGTTCTGGATGAGTTGTAGGGGTTTAATGGCACAGGCAGGGAGCCCAGCCAACAGCGAGTTGCAGTAATCCAGACGGGAGATGACAAGTGCCTGGATTAGGACCTGCGCCGCTTCCTGTGTGAGGCAGGGTCGTACTCTGCGGATGTTGTAGAGCATGAACCTACAGGAACGGGCCACCGCTTTGATGTTATTTGAGAACAGCAGGGTGTTGTCCAGGATCACGCCAAGGTTCTTAGCGCTCTGGGAGGAGGACACAATGGAGTTGTCAACCGTGATGGCGAGATCATGGAACGGGCAGTCCTTCCCCGGGAGGAAGAGCAGCTCCGTCTTTCCGAGGTTCAGCTTGAGGTGATGATCCGTCATCCACACTGATATGTCTGCCAGACATGCAGAGATGCGATTCGCCACCTGGTCGTCAGAAGGGGGAAAGGAGAAGATTAATTGTGTGTCGTCTGCATAGCAATGATAGGAGAGACCATGTGAGGTTATGACAGAGCCAAGTGACTTGGTGTATAGCGAGAATAGGAGAGGGCCTAGAACAGAGCCCTGGGGGACGCCAGTGGTGAGAGCACGTGGTGAGGAGACGGATTCTCGCCACGCCACCTGGTAGGAGCAACCTGTCAGGTAGGACGCAATCCAAGCGTGGGCCGCGCCGGAGATGCCCAACTCGGAGAGGGTGGAGAGGAGGATCTGATGGTTCACAGTATCGAAGGCAGCCGATAGGTCTAGAAGGATGAGAGCAGAGGAGAGAGAGTTAGCTTTAGCAGTGCGGAGCGCCTCCGTGATACAGAGAAGAGCAGTCTCAGTTGAATGACTAGTCTTGAAACCTGACTGATTTGGATCAAGAAGGTCATTCTGAGAGAGATAGCGGGAGAGCTGGCCAAGGACGGCACGTTCAAGAGTTTTGGAGAGAAAAGAAAGAAGGGATACTGGTCTGTAGTTGTTGACATCGGAGGGATCGAGTGTAGGTTTTTTCAGAAGGGGTGCAACTCTCGCTCTCTTGAAGACGGGAGGGACGTAGCCAGCGGTCAGGGATGAGTTGATGAGCGAGGTGAGGTAAGGGAGAAGGTCACCGGAGATGGTCTGGAGAAGAGAGGAGGGGATAGGGTCAAGCGGGCAGGTTGTTGGGCGGCCGGCCGTCACAAGACGCGAGATGTCATCTGGAGAGAGAGGGGAGAAAGAGGTCAGAGCACAGGGTAGGGCAGTGTGAGCAGAACCAGCGGTGTCGTTTGACTTAGCAAACGAGGATCGGATGTCGTCGACCTTCTTTTCAAAATGGTTGACGAAGTCATCTGCAGAGAGGGAGGAGGGGGGGGGAGGGGGAGGAGGATTCAAGAGGGAGGAGAAGGTGGCAAAGAGCTTCCTAGGGTTAGAGGCAGATGCTTGGAATTTAGAGTGGTAGAAAGTGGCTTTAGCAGCAGAGACAGAGGAGGAAAATGTAGAGAGGAGGGAGTGAAAGGATGCCAGGTCCGCAGGGAGGCGAGTTTTCCTCCATTTCCGCTCGGCTGCCCGGAGCCCTGTTCTGTGGTGATCTTAGACTTGTGTGCGGCTGCTCGGCCATGGAAACCCATTTCATGAAGCTCCCATGGAACAGTTCTTGTACTGACGTTGCTTCCAGAGATAGTTTGGAACTCGGTAGTGGTGATTTTTACGCACTATGCGCTTCCGGTTCTGTGAGCTTGTGTGGCCTACCACTTCGCCGCTGAGTCGTTGTTGCTCCTAGACGTTTCCACGTCACAATAACAGCACTTACAGTTGACCGGGGCAGCTCTAGCAGACCAGAAATTTGACCAACTGACTTGTTGGAATATTGGCATCCTATGACAGTGCCACATTGAAAGTCACTGATCTCTTCAGTAAGTCCATTCTTCTGCCAATGTTTGTCTATGGAGATTGCATTTTGTTACAGCCTTATTCTGAAATGTATTCAAAAATAATTTGGGGTCAAATGTGTTATTTTAAAACTGAAATATCACATTTAAAGGAAAGGAAGATCCTTTACTGTTGAAGTACCTTTGGAAGTGATTACAGCATTGATTTTTTGTGGGTACGACGCTACAAGCTTGGCACACCTGTATTTGGGGAGCTTCTCCCATTCTTCTCTGCAGATCCTCTCAAGCTCTGTCAGGCTGGATGGGGAGCATCACTGCACAGCTATTTTCAGGTCTCTACAGAGATGTTCGATCGGGTTCATGTCCGGGCTCTGTCTGGGTCACTCAAGGACACAGTCCTTTAGGTGCCTTTTGGCAAACTCCAAGTCATGTGCCTTTAACTGAGGAGTGGCTTCCATCTGGCCTGATTGGTGGAGTGCTGCAGAGATGGTTGTCCTTCTGGAAGTTTCTGTCATCTCCACAGAGGAACTCTGGAGCTTTGTCAGAGTGACAATCAGGTTCTTGGTCACCTCTCTGACCAAGGCCCTTCTCTCCCGACTGCTCAGTTTGGCCAGGTGGCCATCTCTAGGAAGAGTCTTCGTGGTTCCAAACTTCTTACATGTAAGAATGATGGAGGCCACTATGTTCTGGGGACCATCAATGCAATTTTTCAGTACCCTTCCCCATATCAGGCAGTTAACCCACTGTTCCTAGGTCGTCATTGAAAATAAGAATTTGTTCTTAACTGATTTGCCTGGTTAAATAATGGTAAAATAAAAAATATTGTTATCCACTTCGGCACCAGTGATGATAGGATGAAACAGAGGTCAACAACATTCAGCTTCTAACGTCCCTATAAAGATGTGATGGTAATTCAGAAATGGTCTCTGGCCTCCCCCATTTAGGGGGGAGCGTTTCCGCCTCACATTTAGGGGGGGGAGCGTTTCCTCCTCACATTTAGGGGGGTGTTTCCTCCTCACATTTAGGCGGGAGCGTTTCCTCCTCACATTTAGGGGGGCGTTTCCTCCTCACATTTAGGGGGAGCATTTCCTCCTCACATTTAGGGGGAGCGTTTCCTCCTTACATTTAGGGGGGAGCGTTTCCTCCTCACATTTAGGGGGGGGGGCGTTTCCTCCTGACATTTAGGGGGAGCATTTCCTCCTGACATTTAGGGGAGCGTTTCCTCCTCACATTTAGGGGGAGCGTTTCCTCCTCACATTTAGGGGGGAGTGTTTCCTCCTCACATTTAGGGGGGGAGCGTTTCCTCCTCACATTTAGGGGGGGGGGGGAGCGTTTCCTCCTCACATTTAGGGGGGAGCGTTTAAAAAATAAAATAAAAAATAATAATCTAATCTATAATAATAATAACTTCGACATAATCCTGTCTCTACAAAATTCCTTCGATTTATGAGTCTTATGTAAATTTGTAAAAAATGTCTTACCCTCTTACCTCTTTGTCATTTTGCGGTATTGCTTGTAGATTGATGAAAAGCAATAATTTATCAATTTTAGAATAATGCTGTAACAAAATGTGAAAAAGTCAAGGGGTCTGAATACTTTTTGAATGCACTGTATCTACAGTTGAAGTCCGAATTTGACATACACATAGGTTGGAGTCATTAAAACTTGCTTTTCAACCATTCCACAAATTTCTTGTTAACAAACTATAGTTTTGGCAATTCGGTTAGGACATCTACTTTGTTCATGACACAAGTAATCTTTCCAACAATTGTTTACAGACAGATTATTTCACTTATAATTCACTGTATCACAATTCCAGTGGTTCAGAAGTTAACATATAATAAGTGGAATGTGCCTTTAAACAGCTTGGAAAATTACAGAAAATTATGTCATGGCTTTAGAAGCTTCTGATAGGCTAATTGACATAATTTGAGTCAATTGGAAGTGTACCTGTGGATGTATTTCAAGGCCTACCTTCAAGCTCAGTGCCTCTTTGCTTGACATCATGGGAAAATCAAAAGAAATCAGCCAAGATCTCAGAAAATAAATTGTAGACTTCCACAAAGAATTTATTTCGTAGATCTCCACAAGTCTAGGAGCAAATTCCAAACACATGAAGGTACCACGTTCATCTCTACAAGCAATAGTACGCAAGTATAAACACCATGGGACCACGCAGCCGTCATACGACTCAGGAAGGAGAGGGTTCTGTCTCTTAGAGATGAATGTACTTTGGTGCGAAAAGTGCAAATCAATCCCAGAACAACAGCAAAGGACCTTATGAAGATGATGGAGGAAACAGGTACAAAAGTATCTATATCCACAGTAAAACGAGTCCTATATCGAAATAACCTGAAAGGCCACTCAGCAAGGAAGAAGCCACTGCTCCAAAACCGCCATTAAAAAAACAGACTATGGTTTGCAACTGCACATGGGGACAAAGATCGTACTTCTTGGAGAAATGTCCTCAGGTCTAATGAAACAAAAATAGAACTGCTTGGCCATAATGACCATTGTTATGTTTGGAGGAAAAAGGGGGAGGCTTGTAAGCCGAAGATCAGCATCCCAACGGTGAAGCATGGGGGTGGCAGCATCATGTTGTGGGGGTGGCAGCATCATGTTGTGGGGGTGCTTTGCTGCAGGAAGGACTGGTGCACTTTACAAAATAGATGGCATCATGAGGTAGGAACATTATGTGGATATATTCAAGCAACACCTCAAGACAGTTAAAGCTTGGTCACAAATGTGTTTTCCAAATGGATAATGACCCCAAGCATACTTCCAAAGTTGTGGCAAAATGGCTTAAGGACAACAAAGTCAAGGTATATGAGTGGCCATCACAAAGCCCTGACCTCAATCCTATAGAAAATGTGTGGGCAGAACTGAAAAATCATGTGTGAGCAAGGAGACCTACAAACCTGACTTGGTTACACCAGCTCTGTCAGGAGGAACGGGCCAAAATTCACCCAACTTATTGTGGGAAGCTTGTGGAAGGCTACCTGAAATGTTAGACTCAAGTTAATCAATTTAAAGGCAATGCTACCAAATACTTATTTTTGTGTATGTAAACTTCTGACACACGGGGAATGTGATGAAAGAAATAAATGCTGAAATAAATAATTCTCTCTACTATTATTCTGACATTTCACATTCTTAAAATAAAGTGGTGATCCTAATTTACCTAAGACCGGGAATTTTTACTTGGATTAAATGTCAGGAATTGTGAAAAACTGAGTTGAAATGTTTTGGCAAAGGTGTATGTAAACTTCTGACTCCAACTGTAAGTAGAAGGATTTCAATGGTAGAACAATCCTCGTATTCCAGTTGGGAAGTCCATTGTATGGTATTCAAAGTGTTTATTATTGTTGACAATATTCCAGTTGGGAAGTCCATTGTATTCAAAGTGTTTATTATTGTTGACAGTATTCCAGTTGGGAAGTCCATTGTATTCAAAGTGTTTATTATTGTTGACAGTATTCCAGTTGGGAAGTCCATTGTATTCAAAGTGTTTATTATTGTTGACAGTATTCCAGTTGGGAAGTCCATTGTATTCAAAGTGTTTATTATTGTTGACAGTATTCCAGTTGGGAAGTCCATTGTATGGTATTCAAAGTGTTTATTATTGTTGACAGTATTCCAGTTGGGAAGTCCATTGTATTCAAAGTGTTTATTATTGTTGACAGTATTCCATTTGGGAAGTCCATTGTATTCAAAGTGTTTATTATTGTTGACATTATTCCAGTTGGGAAGTCCATTGTATTCAAAGTGTTTATTATTGTTGACAGTATTCCAGTTGGGAAGTCCATTGTATTCAAAGTGTTTATTATTGTTGACAGTATTCCATTTGGGAAGTCCATTGTATTCAAAGTGTTTATTATTGTTGACAGTATTCCAGTTGGGAAGTCCATTGTATTCAAAGTGTTTATTATTGTTGACAGTATTCCAGTTGGGAAGTCCATTGTATTCCAGTTGGGAAGTCAAAAAGTGTTTATTATTGTTGACAGTATTCCAGTTGGGAAGTCCATTGTATTCAAAGTGTTTATTATTGTTGACAGTATTCCAGTTGGGAAGTCCATTGTATTCAAAGTGTTTATTATTGTTGACAGTATTCCAGTTGGGAAGTCCATTGTATTCAAAGTGTTTATTATTGTTGACAGTATTCCAGTTGGGAAGTCCATTGTATTCAAAGTGTTTATTATTGTTGATAGTATTCCAGTTGGGAAGTCCATTGTATTCAAAGTGTTTATTATTGTTGACAGTATTCCAGTTGGGAAGTCCATTGTATTCAAAGTGTTTATTATTGTTGACAGTATTCCAGTTGGGAAGTCCATTGTATTCAAAGTGTTTATTATTGTGGACAGTATTCCAGTTGGGAAGTCCATTGTATTCAAAGTGTTTATTATTGTTGACAGTATTCCAGTTGGGAAGTCCATTGTATGGTATTCAAAGTGTTTATTATTGTTGACAGTATTCCAGTTGGGAAGTCCATTGTATTCAAAGTGTTTATTATTGTTGACAGTATTCCAGTTGGGAAGTCCATTGTATTCAAAGTGTTTATTATTGTTGACAGTATTCCAGTTGGGAAGTCCATTGTATTCAAAGTGTTTATTATTGTTGACAGTATTCCAGTTGGGAAGTCCATTGTATTCAAAGTGTTTATTATTGTTGACAGTATTCCAGTTGGGAAGTCCATTGTATTCAAAGTGTTTATTATTGTTGACAGTATTCCAGTTGGGAAGTCCATTGTATTCAAAGTGTTTATTATTGTTGACAGTATTCCAGTTGGGAAGTCCATTGTATTCAAAGGTATTATTGTGGACAGTATTCCAGTCCAATTCAAAGTGTTTATTATTGTTGACAGTATTCCAGTTGGGAAGTCCATTGTATGGTATTCAAAGTGTTTATTATTGTTGACAGTATTCCAGTTGGGAAGTCCATTGTATGGTATTCAAAGTGTTTATTATTGTTGACAGTATTCCAGTTGGGAAGTCCATTGTATTCAAAGTGTTTATTATTGTTGATAGTATTCCATTTGGGAAGTCCATTGTATTCAAAGTGTTTATTATTGTTGACAGTATTCCAGTTGGGAAGTCCATTGTATTCAAAGTGTTTATTATTGTTGACAGTATTCCAGTTGGGAAGTCCATTGTATTCAAAGTGTTTATTATTGTTGACAGTATTCCAGTTGGGAAGTCCATTGTATTCAAAGTGTTTATTATTGTTGACAGTATTCCAGTTGGGAAGTCCATTGTATTCAAAGTGTTTATTATTGTGGACAGTATTCCAGTTGGGAAGTCCATTGTATGGTATTTAAAGTGTTTATTATTGTGGACAGTATTCCAGTTGGGAAGTCCATTGTATGGTATTTAAAGTGTTTATTATTGTTGACAGTATTCCAGTTGGGAAGTCCATTGTATTCAAAGTGTTTATTATTGTGGACAGTATTCCAGTTGGGAAGTCCATTGTATTCAAAGTGTTTATTATTGTTGACAGTATTCCAGTTTTCTCTCTGTCTCTCTCTCTCTCTCTCTCCATCTCTCTGTCTCTCGCTTTCTGTGTCTCTCTGTCTGCGTGTGTCTCTGTCTGCGTCTGTCTATCTCTGTCTCTCTCTCTCTCTCTCTCTGTCTGTGTCTGTCTCTGTCTCCCTCTCCGTCTCTCTGTCTCAATTCAATTCAATTCAAGGGGCTTTATTGGCATGGGAAACATGTGTTAACATTGCCAAAGCAAGTGAGGTAGATAATATACAAAAGTGAAATAAACAATAAAATTAACAGTAAACATTATACATACAGAAGTTTCAAAACAATAAAGACAATCCAAATGTCATATTATATATATATATATATATATAGATACAGTGTTGTAACAATGTACAAATGGTTAAAGAACACAAGGGAAAATAAATAAGCATAAATATGGGTTGTATTTACAATGGTGTTTGTTCTTCACTGGTTGCCCTTTTCTTGTGGCAACAGGTCACAAATCTTGCTGCTGTGATGACACACTGTGGAATTTCACCCAGTAGATATGGGAGTTTATCAAAATTGGATTTGTTTTCGAATTCTTTGTGGATCTGTGTAATCTGAGGGAAATATGTCTCTCTAATATGGTCATACGTTGGACAGGAGGTTAGGAAGTGCAGCTCAGTTTCCACCTCATTTTGTGGGCAGTGAGCACATAGCCTGTCTTCTCTTGAGAGCCAGGTCTGTCTACGGCGGCCTTTCTCAAT
This sequence comes from Oncorhynchus nerka, assembly GCF_034236695.1. Classification (NCBI taxonomy): domain Eukaryota; kingdom Metazoa; phylum Chordata; class Actinopteri; order Salmoniformes; family Salmonidae; genus Oncorhynchus; species Oncorhynchus nerka. The sequence goes on along the minus strand of NC_088401.1, from coordinate 90,201,806 downwards.
AGCAAGTCTATGCTCACTAAGTCTGTGCATAGTCACTAGTCACTAGTCTGTACTAAGTCTCTTTGTCTCTCTCTCTCCATCTTTCTGTGTCTCTCTTTCTGTCTCTCTCTGTCTCTCTGTCTGTCTCTGTCTCTCTGTCAGTCTCTCCGTCTCTCTGTCTCTCTGTCTGTGTCTGTCTCTCTCTCCATCTCTCCGTCTCTCTCTCTCTCTCTCTGTCTCAGTGGAATTAACACCTTTCACTGATGTCCCCGTCTGCAGTTTCCACGGTGATAATGTTAATCTCTGACTCCTCCTCTGCTGTCATGGTGACAACAGTGTTATTGAACTTCTTCACTGTCATTTGTTTAAATGTAATGTCAAAAGGTGATTAGTAAAGGAGCACACAGGCTTCATAGTGCACTCTGTTTGTCCAGTGCTCATACAGAAGTAGTACCACTATATAGGGAATAGGGCCCTGGTCTAAAGTAGTGTACTATATAGGGAATAGGGCTCTGGTCTATAGTAGTACCACTATATAGGGAATAGGGCTCTGGTCTAAAGTAGTACCACTATATAGGGAATAGGGCTCTGGTCTATAGTAGTACCACTATATAGGGAATAGGGCTCTGGTCTATAGTAGTACCACTATATAGGGAATAGGGCTCTGGTCTATAGTAGTACCACTATATAGGGAATAGGGCTCTGGTCTAAAGTAGTACCACTATATAGGGAATAGGGCTCTGGTCTAAAGTAGTACCACTATATAGGGAATAGGGCCCTGGTCTAAAGTAGTGTACTATATAGGGAATAGGGCCCTGGTCTAAAGTAGTGTACTATATAGGGAATAGGGCTCTGGTCTATAGTAGTACCACTATATAGGGAATAGGGCTCTGGTCTATAGTAGTACCACTATATAGGGAATAGGGCTCTGGTCTATAGTAGTACCACTATATAGGGAATAGGGCTCTGGTCTAAAGTAGTACCACTATATAGGGAATAGGGCCCTGGTCTAAAGTAGTGTACTATATAGGGAATAGGGCCCTGGTCTAAAGTAGTGTACTATATAGGGAATAGGGCTCTGGTCTATAGTAGTACCACTATATACGGAATAGGGCTCTGGTCTAAAGTAGTACCACTATATAGGGAATAGGGCTCTGGTCTATAGTAGTACCACTATATAGGGAATAGGGCTCTGGTCTAAAGTAGTACCACTATATAGGGAATAGGGCCCTGGTCTAAAGTAGTGTACTATATAGGGAATAGGGCCCTGGTCTAAAGTAGTGTACTATATAGGGAATAGGGCTCTGGTCTAAAGTAGTACCACTATATAGGGAATAGGGCTCTGGTCTAAAGTAGTACCACTATATAGGGAATAGGGCTCTGGTCTAAAGTAGTACCACTATATAGGGAATAGGGCTCTGGTCTAAAGTAGTTCCACTATATAGGGAATAGGGCTCTGGTCTAAAGTAGTACCACTATATAGGGAATAGGGCTCTGGTCTAAAGTAGTACCACTATATAGGGAATAGGGCTCTGGTCTAAAGTAGTACCACTATATAGGGAATAGGGCTCTGGTCTAAAGTAGTGCACTATATAGGGAATAGGGCTGTGGTCTAAAGTAGTACCACTATATAGGGAATAGGGCTCTGGTCTAAAGTAGTGCACTATATAGGGAATAGGGCTCTGGTCTAAAGTAGTACCACTATATAGGGAATAGGGCCCTGGTCTAAAGTAGTGTACTATATAGGGAATAGGGCCCTGGTCTAAAGTAGTGTACTATATAGGGAATAGGGCTCTGGTCTAAAGTAGTACCACTATATAGGGAATAGGGCCCTGGTCTAAAGTAGTGTACTATATAGGGAATAGGGTCCTGGTCTAAAGTAGTACCACTATATAGGGAATAGGGCCCTGGTCTAAAGTAGTACCACTATATAGGGAATAGGGCCCTGGTCTAAAGTAGTGTACTATATAGGGAATAGGGCTCTGGTCTAAAGTAGTGTACTATATAGGGAATAGGGCCCTGGTCTAAAGTAGTGTACTATATAGGGAATAGGGCTCTGGTCTAAAGTAGTGTACTATATAGGGAATAGGGCTCTGGTCTAAAGTAGTGTACTATATAGGGAATAGGGCTCTGGTCTAAAGTAGTTCACTATATAGGGAATAGGGCTCTGGTCTAAAGTAGTACCACTATATAGGGAATAGGGCTCTGGTCTAAAGTAGTACCACTATATAGGGAATAGGGCTCTGGTCTAAAGTAGTACCACTATATAGGGAATAGGGCTCTGGTCTAAAGTAGTGCACTATATAGGGAATAGGGCTGTGGTCTAAAGTAGTACCACTATATAGGGAATAGGGCTCTGGTCTAAAGTAGTGCACTATATAGGGAATAGGGCTCTGGTCTAAAGTAGTACCACTATATAGGGAATAGGGCCCTGGTCTAAAGTAGTGTACTATATAGGGAATAGGGCCCTGGTCTAAAGTAGTGTACTATATAGGGAATAGGGCTCTGGTCTAAAGTAGTACCACTATATAGGGAATAGGGCCCTGGTCTAAAGTAGTGTACTATATAGGGAATAGGGTCCTGGTCTAAAGTAGTACCACTATATAGGGAATAGGGCCCTGGTCTAAAGTAGTACCACTATATAGGGAATAGGGCCCTGGTCTAAAGTAGTGTACTATATAGGGAATAGGGCTCTGGTCTAAAGTAGTGTACTATATAGGGAATAGGGCCCTGGTCTAAAGTAGTGTACTATATAGGGAATAGGGCTCTGGTCTAAAGTAGTGTACTATATAGGGAATAGGGCTCTGGTCTAAAGTAGTGTACTATATAGGGAATAGGGCTCTGGTCTAAAGTAGTTCACTATATAGGGAATAGGGCTCTGGTCTAAAGTAGTGTACTATATAGGGAATAGGGCCCTGGTCTAAAGTAGTGTACTATATAGGGAATAGGGCTCTGGTCTAACGTAGTTCACTATATAGGGAATAGGGCTCTGGTCTAAAGTAGTGTACTATATAGGGAATAGGGCTCTGGTCTAAAGTAGTGTACTATATAGGGAATCGGGCTCTGGTCTAAAGTAGTGCACTATATAGGGAATAGGGCCCTGGTCTAAAGTAGTGCACTATATAGGGAATATCAGGCCTTCATGGTTGAATTGCTGCGAAGAAACCACTACTAAAGGACACCTATGAGAAGAAACTTGGCAAAGAAACAACAGCAGTTGTTCTCTCATTGGAAATCTGTCCTTTGGTCTGATGAGTCTAAATGTGGGAGTACGTCCATCCGGCCTCACAACCATAGAACACGCGTAACCATGCCAACCCAGGACCTCCACATCCTGCTTCTTCACCTGCGGGATCGTCTGAGACCAGCCAACCGGACAGTAGATTAAATTGAGGAGTATTTCTGGCTACAATAAAGCCCTTTCTGATTGACTCTTTCTGATTGGCTGTGCCTGGCTCCCCAGTGGGTGGGCCTGCATCCTAGTCAAATCAAATCAAATGTATTTATAAAGCCCTTCTTACATCAGCTGATACTTCAAAAGCGCTGTACAGAAACCCATCCTAAAACCCCAAACAGCAAGTGATGCAGGTGTAGAAGCAAGGTGGCTAGAAAATCTCCCTAGAAAGGCCAGAACCTAGGAAGAAACCTAGAGAGGAACCAGGCTATGAGGGGTGGCCAGTCCTCTTCTGGCTGTGCCGTGTGGAGATTATAACAGAACATGGCCAAGATGTTCAAATGTTCATAGATGACCAGCATGGTCAAATAATAATAATCACAGTGGTTGTTGAGGGTGCAACAGGTCAGCACCTCAGGAGTAAATGTCACTTGACTTTTCATAGCCGATCATTGAGAGTATCTCTACCACTCCTGCTGTCTCTAGAGAGTTGAAATCAGCAGGTCTGGAAAAGGTAGCAAGGATTCCATAGTCGCAGGCAGAACAGTTGAAACTGGAGCAGCAGCACGGCCAGGTGGACTGGGGACAGCAAGGAGTCATCAGGCCAGATAGTCCTGAGGCATGGTCCTAGGGCTCAGGTCCTCCTCAGAGAGAAAGAAAGAAAGAAAGAAAGAAAAAGAGAGAGAGTTAGAGAGAGAAAAGAAGAGAGAGCATACTTAAATTCACACAGGACACTGGATAAGACAGGACAAGTACTCCAGATATAACAGACTGACCCTAGCCCCCCGACACATAAACTACTGCAGCATAAATACTGGAGGCTGAGACAGAAGTGGTCGGGAGACACTGTGGCCCCATCCAACGATTGGGCCAAAAGGGCAGGATATAACCCCACCCACTTTGTCAAAGCACAGCCCCCACACCACTAGAGGGATATCTTCAACCACCAACTTACCATCCTGAGACAAGGCCGAGTATAGCCCACAAAGAGGGGGGGGTGCCAACCCAGACAGGAAGATCACGTCAATGACTCAACCCACTCAGGTGACGCACCCCTCCCAGGGACGGTATGAAAGAGCCCCAGTAAGCCAGTGACTCAGCCTCTGTAATAGGGTTAGAGGCAAAGAATCCCAGTGGAGAGAGGGGAACCGGCCAGGCAGAGACAGCAAGGGAGGTTTGTTGCTCCAGTGCCTTTCGGATCACCTTCACACTCCTGGGCCAGATTACACTCAATTATAGGACCTACTGAAGAGATGAGTCTTCAATAAAGACTTAAAGGTTGAGACCGAGTTTGCGTCTCTCACATGGGTAGGCAGACCATTCCATTAAAATGGAGCTCTATAGGAGAAAGCCCTGCCTACAGCTGTTTGCTTAGAAATTCTAGGGACAATTAGGAGGCCTGCGTCCTGTGACCGTAGTGTACGTGTAGGTATGTACGGCAGGACCAAATCAGAGAGATAGGTAGAGGCAAGTCCATGTAATGCTTTGTAGGTTAGCAGTAAAACCTTGAAATCAGCCCTTGCCTTAACAGGAAGCCAGTGTAGAGAGGCTAGCACTGCAGTAATATGATCAATTTTTTTAGTTGTAGTCAAGATTCTAGCAGCCGTATTTAGCACTAACTGAAGTTTATTTAGTGCTTTATCCGGGTAGCCGGAAAGTAGAGAATTGCAGTAGTCTAACCTAGAAGTATCAAAAGCATGGATTAATGTTTCTGCATCACCTTTGGACAGAAGGTTTCTGCACAGAAAGTATCTTGAAACAGTCTTGATACATTTGTCAAAAGAAAGATCAGGGTCCAGGAGTAATGCCGAGGTCCTTCACAGTTTTATTTGACACAACCATCAAGATTAATTGTCAGATTCAACACAAGATCTCTTTGTTTCTTGGGACCTAGAACAAGCATCTCTGTTTTGTCCGAGTTTAAAAGTAGAACATTTGCAGCCATTCACTTCCTTATGTCTGAAACATAGACTTCCAGGGAGGGCAATTTTGGGGCTTCACCATGTTTCAACTAAATATACAGCTGTGTGTCATCTACATAGCAGTGAAAGTTAAAATTATGTTTCCGAATGACATCCCCAAGAGGTAAAATTATATAGTGAAAACCATAGTGGTCCTAAAGCGGAACCTTGAGGAACACCGAAACTTACAGTTGATTGGTTAGAGGACAAACCATCCACAGAGACAAACTGATATCTTTCCGACAGATAAGATCTAAACGAGGCCAGAACTTGTCCATGAAGACCAATTTGGGTTTCCAATCTCTCCAAAAGAATCGATGGTATCAAATGCAACACTAAGGTCTAGGAGCACGAGGACAGATGCCGGGCCTCGGTCTGACTCCATTAAAAGGTCATTACCACCTTCTTAAGTGCAGTCTCAGTGCTATGATGGGGTCTAAAACCAGACTGAAGCATTTCGTATACATTGTTTGTCTTCTGGAAGGCAGTGAGTTGCTGCGCAACAGATTTTTCTAACATTTTTGAGAGGAATGGAAGATTCGATATAGGCCGATAGTCCTTTATATTTTCTGTGTCAAGGTTTGGCTCTTTCAAGAGAAGCTTTGTTACTGCCACTTTTAGTGAGTTTGGAACACATCCGGTGGATACAACCGGATTATATTTATTTGCAATAGCGATGTATTTATTGGACTGTTCGAATGCTTTGGCTCAGAATGGGATTGCCAAATGCCCAGCTTTTCTAGTGTTGATAGTCGGAGTATGACTCCGGGTGAAAATTCTACAAGATCCAGCTCAAAAAAGAACCATATGCATTTCAAGTAAAATGACAACCCAAAACATGTTAATCTCCCAGGACAAATTAGCTAGCAATGGCCAGGGTAGTCAGCATCTAAGAGTGGCCAGTGTAGTCAGCATCTAAGAGTGGCCAGTGTGTTCAGCATCTAAGAGTGGCCAGTGTATTCAGCATCTAAGAGTGGCCAGTGTATTCAGCATCTAAGAGTGGCCAGTGTAGTCAGCATCTAAGAGTGGCCAGTGTAGTCATTATCTAAGAGTGGCCAGTGTATTCAGCATCTAAGAGTGGCCAGTGTAGGCAGCATCTAAGAGTGGCCAGTGTAGTCAGCATCTAAGAGTGGCCAGTGTAGTCAGCATCTAAGAGTGGCCAGTGTAGTCAGCATCTAAGAGTGGCCAGTGTAGTCAGCATCTAAGAGTGGCCAGTGTAGGCAGCATCTAAGAGTGGCCAGTGTAGTCAGCATCTAAGAGTGGCCAGTGTATTCAGCATCTAAGAGTGGCTAGTGTAGGCAGCATCTAAGAGTGGCCAGTGTAGTCAGCATCTAAGAGTGGCCAGTGTAGTCAGCATCTAAGAGTGGCCAGTGTAGTCAGCATCTAAGAGTGGCCAGTGTAGTCATTATCTAAGAGTGGCCAGTGTAGGCAGCATCTAAGAGTGGCCAGTGTAGTCAGCATCTAAGAGTGGCCAGTGTATTATCTAAGAGTGGCCAGTGTAGGCAGCATCTAAGAGTGGCCAGTGTAGTCAGCATCTAAGAGTGGCCAGTGTATTCAGCATCTAAGAGTGGCTCAGTCTAAGGTGGCCAGTGTATTCAGCATCTAAGAGTGGCTAGTGTAGGCAGCATCTAAGAGTGGCCAGTGTAGTCAGCATCTAAGAGTGGCCAGTGTAGTCAGCATCTAAGAGTGGCCAGTGTATTCAGCATCTAAGAGTGGCTAGTGTAGGCAGCATCTAAGAGTGGCCAGTGTAGTCAGCATCTAAGAGTGGCCAGTGTAGTCAGCATCTAAGAGTGGCCAGTGTATTCAGCATTTATCCAGCACGATCTCAGGACTGGCTTGTCTTTCATGTACTTTGTTATTCTAGGGACTATTTCAAGTTTCTTAAACATGGAACCAAGTAATGCGTCACTTAAAGCAGGAAACTGCTATATCTTGCGGTTGTTTGTACAGCTGTATCCTACGGTTGTTTACAAGATGTTGTATCCTACGGTTGTTTACAAGACGTTTTATCCTACGGTTGTTTACAAGATGTTGTATCCTACGGTTGTTTACAAGATGTTGTATCCTACGGTTGTTTACAAGACGTTTTATCCTACGGTTGTTTACAAGATGTTGTATCCTACGGTTGTTTACAAGATGTTGTATCCTACGGTTGTTTACAAGACGTTTTATCCTACGGTTGTTTACAAGATGTTGTATCCTACGGTTGTTTACAAGACGTTTTATCCTACGGTTGTTTACAAGATGTTGTATCCTACGGTTGTTTTAAAGACGTTGTATCCTACGGTTGTTTACAAGATGTTGTATCCTACGGTTGTTTTAAAGACGTTTTATCCTACGGTTGTTTACAAGATGTTGTATCCTACGGTTGTTTACAAGACGTTTTATCCTACGGTTGTTTACAAGATGTTGTATCCTACGGTTGTTTACAAGACGTTTTATCCTACGGTTGTTTACAAGATGTTTTATCCTACGGTTGTTTACAAGATGTTTTATCCTACGGTTGTTTACAAGATGTTTTATCCTACGGTTGTTTACAAGATGTTTTATCCTTGTTTTTTTTTTTAAAGCTGCGTGTGTCCTACGGTTGTTTTTAAAGCATTAAGGCGTGTATTTTCTATGGCTCACTGGAAAAAGAGACCTAGGCCTCAATGTTGACCTCCCTGTAAAATTAAATAGAATAAAATGACCAATTGGAAAGGGACCTTTATGTAACCCTTCTCCCCTCAGGCCCCGGTTAACGTTCGATATGGACACGGCCCCAGTGTCTATGTATCCAGAGACAGAACCATAGCAGTAGACTGTGATAGCATGGTCCCTTACCAGCCCAACCCTAAGAGGTTCCTACAGTCTGTCAATGTGCTGGGGGCTCCTCAGGGATTACACTACTGGGAGGTAGATTTGTGTGTGTATACTGTAAATATAAGTACTACTGATGTTCCTGTGTTGTTAAGTAGCCTTGTCCAATCATATCTCCCGTTTCTGATGTACAGGACACTCCCTGGACAGGACACTAGTCTATCTCCCGTTTCTGATGTACAGTACACCCCCTGGACAGGACACTAGTCTGTCTCCTGTTTCTGATGTACAGTACACTAGTCTATCTCCTGTTTCTGTAGTGAGACAGCATGATGTACCAGGACACCCCCTGGACAGGACACTAGTCTATCTCCCGTTTCTGATGTACAGGACACCCCCTGGACAGGACACTAGTCTATCTCCTGTTTCTGATGTACAGTACACCCCCTGGACAGGACACTAGTCTATCTCCTGTTTCTGATGTACAGGACACCCCCTGGACAGGACTCTAGTCTATCTCCTGTTTCTGATGTACAGGACACCCCCTAGACAGGACACTAGTCTATCTCCTGTTTCTGTAGTGTGAGGCAGCTTGATGTACAGGACACCCCCTGGACAGGACACTAGTCTATCTCCTGTTTCTGTAGTGAGACAGCTTGAAGTACCAGGACACCCCCTGGACACTAGTCTATATCCTGTTTCTGTAGTGAGACAGCTTGATGTACCAGTACACCCCCTGGACACTAGTCTATATCCTGTTTCTGTAGTGAGACAGCTTGATGTACCAGTACACCCCCTGGACACTAGTCTATATCCTGTTTCTGTAGTGAGTCAGCTTGATGTACAGGACACCCCCTGGACACTAGTCTATATCCTGTTTCTGTAGTGAGACAGCTTGATGTACCAGCACACCCCCTGGACACTAGTCTATATCCTGTTTCTGTAGTGAGGCAGCTTGATGTACCAGTACACCCCCTGGACAGGACACTAGTCTATATCCTGTTTCTGTAGTGAGACAGCTTGATGTACCAGTACACCCCCTGGACAGGACACTAGTCTATCTCCTGTTTCTGTAGTGTGAGGCAGCTTGATGTACCAGTACACCCCCTGGATAGGACACTAGTCTTTCAGTGTTTATTCTATAACAGGATATTGTATTGTGGTATGTATTTACTCATATCTATCCCTCCCTCCCTCTAGCTAGGCTTGGGCAGCAAGGCCAAGTGGGACCTGGGTGTGGAGTCGGAGTGGGTTGACAGTCAGGTCCGGGTCAAGCTGAGTCCTGAGAGCGGTTCCTGGACCCTACGACTGAGGGAGGGAGACCAGTACTCTGCAGGCACACAGCCCTGGACACGGCTCCCGGTGGGATCCTCTGCAGTACTACACTTCAGGGTTTAGAGAAACTCCAGTGGACACTCTCCTTCTGCTGTCCCCACTGGAGAACCCTTTTGGGTTCCAGGTAGAACCCCTCCCACGAAAGGTTCTACACGAAACCCGAAACGTTTCTACCTGGAACCAAAAAGGGTTCTTCAAAGGGTTCAAGAACTTTTTTTCCTAAGCGTGTGACCCACGGAGTATTGGAGCTTAAAAGTGATTATTTATTATTTATTTTATTTATTATTTATTTTATTTATTATTTTTTTCCTAAGCGTGTGACCCATGGAGTATTGGAGCTTAAAAGTGATTATTTATTTTATTTATTATTTTTTTCCTAAGCGTGTGACCCATGGAGTATTGGAGCTTAAAAGTGATTATTTATTTTTTTTATTATTTTTTTCCTAAGCGTGTGACCCATGGAGTATTGGAGCTTAAAAGTGATTATTTAAAACACATTGATCCAGTACTGCCTGATAACATCTGGTTGTTTCTCTCTCTCCTCCATGTTGTGTCCTGCAGGTTGGGCGCTCCTGGACTGTGATGAGAGGAAGGTGTCCTTCTATAACGCTGATGACATCCTGTACTCCTTTAGTAAGGTGTTTCAATGGTGCGCTGAAGGTGGACGTGGGCTGCCTCCCAGGTTTCCTCAGCGCGCCGAAACCAATTCTCCACCGCAGGAGCCTCGGTCTGACTCTGATGCCAAGGAGCCAGAACCGGCTGATACTCCTTTTCAATGTGTATTAGGGTAAGGTTAGTGGAGGAGTCACTTAGCGAGTTCTGGGCCATCTCTGCCCAGGGCACGAACTTCGCCGGTCCTGGGAATAAGACCGCAGAAACCTACCCACATCCTGGTTAACCCGCTCATTACTCTCGGGGTGAAAACCTGAGGTAAGACTAACCGAGATCCCCAGACGTTCCATGAATGCCTTCCAGACCCTTGATGTGAACTGGGGACCCCGATCAGACACTATATCCTCAGGCACCCCATAGTGCCGGAAAACGTGTGTAAACAGGGCCTCTGCAGTTTGTAAGGCCGTAGGGAGACCGGGCAAAGGGAGGAGACGACAGGACTTAGAAAACCGATCCACAACGACCAGGATCGTAACCCTGTGAAGGTGGAAGATCAGTCAAAAAAAATCCACCGACAGGTGCGACCACGGCCGTTGAGGAACGGGTAGAGGTTGTAGCTTACCTCTGGGCAGGTGTCTAGGACCGTTGCACTGGGCGCACACCGAGCAGGAGGAAACATAAATTCTCACGTCCTTAGCTAATAAAGTGGGCCACCAGTACCTCCCATCAAGACAGCGCATCGTCCGACCGTCCCAGGATGACCAGAGGAGGGTGATGTGTGAGCCCAATAGATCAATCGGTCACGGACAGCAGACGGAACGTACAGACGCCCAACTGGACACTCAGGGGGAGAGGGCTCTGCACGTGACTCCCGCTCAATGTCCGCGTCCAGCTCCCACACTACTGGCGCCACCAACCACGAAGCTGGGAGTATGGGAGTGGGATCCATGGACTGCTCCTCTGTGTCATACAGCCGAGACAATGCGTCTGCCTTGACGTTCTGGGAGCCTGGTCTGTAAGAAAGAGTAAACATAAAACGAGTGAAAAACATGGCCCACCTTGCCTGGCGAGGATTCAGTCTCTTCGCCTGCCGGATGTACTCCAGATTGCGATGGCCAGTCCAGATGAGAAAAGGGTGTTTAGCCCCCTCAAGCCAATGCCTCCACACCTTCAAAGCTTCTACGACAGCTAACAGCTCTCGGTTCCCCACATCATAGTTTCGCTCCGCCGGGCTGAGCTTCTTCGAAAATAAAGCACAGGGGCGAAGCTTCAGTGGCGTACCCGAACGCTGAGAGAGCACTGCTCCTATCCCAGCTTCGGATGCGTCCACCTCCACTATGAAAGGCAAAGAGGGATCCGGATGAGCCAACACAGGCACCGAGGTTAACAGAGTCTTCAGGTGTCGAAAAGCCCTGTTCGCCTCAGCCGACCACTGCAAGCGCACCGGGCCCCCCTTTAGCAGTGAGGTAATGGGAGCAGCAACCTGACCAAAACCCCGGATAAACCTCCGGTAGTAATTGGCAAAAGCAAAAAAATGCTGCACCTCCTTTACCGTGGTTGGAGTCGGCCAATTATCCACGGCTGCAATGCGATTGCTCTCCATTTACACTCCTGAAGTGGAAATCCGATGCCCTAGGAAGGAGATGGATTGTTGGAAGAACAAGCATTTCTCAGCCTTGACATATAGATCATGCTCCAACAGGCGACCAAGCACCCTGCGCACCAGGGACACATGCTCGGCGCGTGTAGCGGAGTATATCAGAAAATCATTGATATACACCACTACACCCTGCCGCTGTGCAGGTCCCTGAAGATCTCATCTACAAATGATTGGAAGACTGATGGAGCATTCATCAACCCATATGGCATGACAAGGTACTCATAATGACCTGAGGTGGTGCTAAATGCCGTCTTCCACTCATCACCCTTCCGAATACGCACCAGATTGTACGCACTCCTGAGATCCAATTTTGTGAAGAAGCGCGCCCCGTGCATTGACTTAATAACCGTATTTATCAGAGGTAACTATATTTCACAGTAGTTTTATTTAGACCTCGATAATCAATGCATAATGGCGTAAACTGCCATCCTTCTTTTTCACAAAAAAGAAACTCGAAAAGACGGGTGACATGGATGGCCAAATGTACCCCTGACACAGGGATTCAGACACATGTCTCCATAGCCACCGTCTACGCTTGTGACAGGGGATACACAATATGTTGGACCGAAGAGTGAAGGAAAAGCAGCCAACAAGTGCTCAGCATTCTGTGGGAACTCCTTCAAGACTGTTGGAAAAACATTCCAGGTGAAGCTGGTTGAGAGAATGCCAAGTGTGCAAAGCTGTCATCAAGGTGGAAGGGTGGCTACTTTGAAGAATATCATATATAAAGAATATCATATATATATTTTTTGCTAACTACATGATTCCATATGTTATTTCATAGTTGGGATGTCTTCATTATTATTCAGCAATGTAGAAAATAATAAAAAATAAACCCTTGAATGAGTAGGCGTGTCCAAACTTTTGGCACCTAAACATAGACATCAGGATGGGGTATGATTCAGTCAGCTAGTCAGATGTTCAGTTAGCTGCATAGTATCGGGAGAGAGGGTGCGGGAGGATGGAACAACCAGACCGCGATCTAGACGTCCACGAGTAGCCAGCATGTTGTCCAGCCTGATGGACATGTCCACCAGCTGGTCGAAGGTGGTGTCTCTACAGGCCAGCTCCCGACGGACGTCCTCACGTAGACTACAACGGTAATGGTCGATCAGGACCCTGTCGCTCCATAAAGCGCCGGCAGCCAAGGTCCTAAACTTCAAAGCAAACTCCTGTGCATTCCTAGTCTCCTGCCTCAGATGATAGAGGTGCTCACCCGTCGCTTTGCCTTAGGGTGGGTGGTCGAAAACTATCCGGAAATGCTGTCCTGAAATGGCGGGTGAACTCCTCAAAATAGTCCGACACCGCATCCTCCTCTCTACACACAGGAGGGCGTAACTCTTCTCACGGTCAGATGGTACTGGGGAGACCGTGGCCAGATACAAGTTCAGTTTAAGGAGGAAACCCTGGCAGCCGGCAGTATCTCCGTAGGGATAAATGGATCTTGTTCGGTTCAGGAGGGGAAAAAGTGTTCAAGGGAGATTCCGGTTGTGGCGCTGGAGAAACTCCCTGTCTCTCCCAGCGATCCATATTCTGGACAATGTCGATCCATGGCGGTGCTCAAACAGTCAATCTCCTCCGTTTGTTCCCCGACGCGTTCCTCCACCTCCATGAGCGTAGTGTCCTCTGCTGCTGAGTTCATATTTTGTGTGTATAGGTGGCAGGGAAGTCAGGCGCAGGAGAGTCAAACGGAGTGTAAAAATGGAGTCTTTTAATGAATGTCCAAGTAACATGCTCCATAACACTAATAAGAAATGAATATAAACAAACATGGGTACGAGGACCCGTCGCACACCTATACAAATAAACACTACACTGATAGTAAACAATCTCTGACAAAGACATGAGGGGAAACAGAGGGTTAAATACACAACAGGTAACGAATGGGATTGAAAACAGGTGTGTGGGAAGACAAGACAAAACCAATGGAAAATGAAAAATGGATCAATGATGGCTAGAAGACCGGTGACGTCGACCGCCGAGCACCGCCCGAACAAGGAGAGGCAACGACTTTGGTATAAGTCGTGACAAATACACACAAATCTAAAGGGGTGAATGAGAATATGGATATGTACACTGCCGTTCAAAAGTTTGGTGTCACTTAGAAATGTCCTTGTTTTTTAAAGAAAATGTTCATGTCTAATGTCTCTGGTCTTCAGTTCTCTAAAGGTCTCATGTCTGATGTCTCTGGTCTTCAGTTCTCTACAGTTCTCATTTCTCATGTCTCTGGTCTCCAGTTCTCAACAGGTCTCATGTCTGATGTCTCTGGTCTTCAGTTCTCAGCAGGTCTCGTGTCTGATGTCTCTGGTCTCCAGTTCTCTACAGGTCTCATGTCTGATGTCTCTGGTCTTCAGTTCTCATGTCTGATGTCTCTGGTCTTCAGTTCTCTACAGGTCTCATGTCTCTGGTCTTCAGTTTTCATATCTGATGTCTCTGGTCTTCAGTTCTCAACAGGTCTCATGTCTGATGTCTCTGTTCTTCAGTTCTCTACAGTTCTCATGTCTGATGTCTCTGGTCTCCAGTTCTCTACAGTTTTCATGTCTGATGTCTCTGGTCTTCAGTTCTCAACAGGTCTCATGTCTGATGTCTCTGGTCTCCAGTTCTCTACAGTTCTCATGTCTGATGTCTCTGGTCTTAAGTTCTCTACAGTTCTCATGTCTGATGTCTCTGGTCTTCAGTTCTCAACAGGTCTCATTTCTCATGTCTCTGGTCTTCAGTTTTCATGTCTGATGTCTCTGGTCTTCAGGTCTCATGTCTGATGTCTCTAGTCTTCAGTTCTCTACAGTTCTCATGTCTGATGTCTCTGGTCTTCAGTTTTCATGTCTGATGTCTCTGGTCTTCAGTTCTCAAGAGTTCCCATGTCTCTGGTCTCTGGTCTTCAGTTCTCTACAGTTCTCATGTCTGATGTCTCTGGTCTTCAGTTCTCTACAGTTCTCATGTCTGATGTCTCTGGTCTCCAGTTCTCTCCAGTTCTCATGTCTGATGTCTCTGGTCTTCAGTTCTCTACAGTTCTCATGTCTGATGTCTCTGGTCTCCAGTTCTCTACAGTTCTCATGTCTGATGTCTCTGGTCTTCAGTTCTCAACAGGTCTCATTTCTCATGTCTCTGGTCTTCAGTTTTCATGTCTGATGTCTCTGGTCTTCAGTTCTCAACAGGTCTCATGTCTGATGTCTCTAGTCTTCAGTTCTCTACAGTTCTCATGTCTGATGTCTCTGGTCTTCAGTTTTCATGTCTGATGTCTCTGGTCTTCAGTTCTCTACAGTTCTCATGTCTGATGTATCTGGTCTCCAGTTCTCTACAGTTCTCATGTCTGATGTCTCTGGTCTTCAGTTCTCAACAGGTCTCATTTCTCATGTCTCTGGTCTTCAGTTTTCATGTCTGATGTCTCTGGTCTTCAGTTCTCAACAGGTCTCATGTCTGATGTCTCTAGTCTTCAGTTCTCTACAGTTCTCATGTCTGATGTCTCTGGTCTTCAGTTTTCATGTCTGATGTCTCTGGTCTTCAGTTCTCATGTCTGATGTCTCTGGTCTCCAGTTCTCTACAGTTCTCATGTCTGATGTCTCTGGTCTTCAGTTCTCAAGAGTTCCCATGTCTCTGGTCTCTGGTCTTCAGTTCTCTACAGTTCTCATGTCTGATGTCTCTGGTCTTCAGTTCTCTACAGTTCTCATGTCTGATGTCTCTGGTCTCCAGTTCTCTACAGTTCTCATGTCTGATGTCTCTGGTCTTCAGGTCTCATTTCTCATGTCTCTGGTCTTCAGTTTTCATGTCTGATGTCTCTGGTCTTCAGTTCTCAACAGGTCTCATGTCTGATGTCTCTAGTCTTCAGTTCTCTACAGTTCTCATGTCTGATGTCTCTGGTCTTCAGTTTTCATGTCTGATGTCTCTGGTCTTCAGTTCTCTACAGTTCTCATGTCTGATGTCTCTGGTCTCCAGTTCTCTACAGTTCTCATGTCTGATGTCTCTGGTCTTCAGTTCTCAAGAGTTCCCATGTCTCTGGTCTCTGGTCTTCAGTTCTCTACAGTTCTCATGTCTGATGTCTCTGGTCTTCAGTTCTCTACAGTTCTCATGTCTGATGTCTCTGGTCTCCAGTTCTCTACAGTTCTCATGTCTGATGTCTCTGGTCTTCAGGTCTCATTTCTCATGTCTCTGGTCTTCAGTTTTCATGTCTGATGTCTCTGGTCTTCAGTTCTCAACAGGTCTCATGTCTGATGTCTCTAGTCTTCAGTTCTCTACAGTTCTCATGTCTGATGTCTCTGGTCTTCAGTTTTCATGTCTGATGTCTCTGGTCTTCAGTTCTCTACAGTTCTCATGTCTGATGTCTCTGGTCTCCAGTTCTCTACAGTTCTCATGTCTGATGTCTCTGGTCTTCAGTTCTCAAGAGTTCCCATGTCTCTGGTCTCTGGTCTTCAGTTCTCTACAGTTCTCATGTCTGATGTCTCTGGTCTTCAGTTCTCTACAGTTCTCATGTCTGATGTCTCTGGTCTCCAGTTCTCTACAGTTCTCATGTCTGATATCTCTGGTCTTCAGTTCTCAAGAGTTCCCATGTCTCTGGTCTCTGGTCTTCAGTTCTCAACAGGTCTCATGTCTGATGTCTCTGGTCTTCAGTTCTCTCAGTTCTCATGTCTGATGTCTCTGGTCTTCAGTTTTCATGTCTGATGTCTCTGGTCTTCAGTTCTCAACAGGTCTCATGTCTGATGTCTCTGGTCTTCAGTTCTCTACAGTTCTCATGTCTGATGTCTCTGGTCTCCAGTTCTCTACAGTTCTCATGTCTGATGTCTCTGGTCTTCAGTTCTCTCCAGTTCTCATGTCTGATGTCTCTGGTCTTCAGTTATCAACAGGTCTCTTGTCTGATGTCTCTGGTCTTCAGTTCTCTACAGTTCTCATGTCTGATGTTTCTGGTCTTCAGTTCTCAACAGGTCTCATGTCTGATGTCTCTGGTATTCAGTTCTCAACAGTTCTCATGTCGGATATCTCTGGTCTCCAGTTCTCAACAGTTCTCATGTCTCTGGTCTTCAGTTCTCAGCAGGTCTCATATCTGATGTCTCTGGTCTTCAGTTCTCTACAGTTCTCATGTCTGATGTCTCTGGTCTTCAGTTCTCAACAGGTCTCATGTCTGATGTCTCTGGTCTTCAGTTCACTACAGTTCTCATGTCTGATGTCTCTGGTCTTCAGTTCTCATGTCTGATGTCTCTGGTCTTCAGTTCTCATGTCTCTGGTCTTCAGTTCTCAAGAGTTCCCATGTCTCTGGTCTCTGGTCTTCAGTTCTCTACAGTTCTCATGTCTGATGTCTCTGGTCTCCAGTTCTCAACAGTTCTCATGTCTGATGTCTCTGGTCTCCAGTTCTCTACAGTTCTCATGTCTGATGTCTCTGGTCTTCAGTTCTCAACAGGTCTCATGTCTGATGTCTCTGGTCTTCAGTTCTCTACAGTTCTCATGTCTCTGGTCTCCAGTTCTCTACAGTTCTCATGTCTGATGTCTCTGGTCTCCAGTTCTCTACAGTTCTCATGTCTGATGTCTCTGGTCTTCAGTTCTCAACAGGTCTCATATGTCTGATGTCTCTGGTCTTCAGTTCTCTACAGTTCTCATGTCTGATGTCTCTGGTCTTCAGTTCTCTACAGGTCTCATGTCTCATGTCTCTGGTCTCCAGTTCTCAACAGTTCTCATATCTCTGGTCTTCAGTTCTCTACAGTTCTCATGTCGGATGTCTCTGGTCTCCAGTTCTCAACAGTTCTCATGTCTCTGGTCTTCAGTTCTCTACAGTTCTCATGTCGGATGTCTCTGGTCTTCAGTTCTCTACAGTTCTCATGTCGGATGTCTCTGGTCTCCAGTTCTCAACAGTTCTCATGTCTCTGGTCTTCAGTTCTCTACAGTTCTCATGTCTGATGTCTCTGGTCTTCAGTTCTCAACAGTTCTCATGTCTGATTTTTCATAGCGTCATTTCCGGTAACAAACTTGCAGACTTATTTATGTGCTGTTGTGGGTTTTGTTGCTAACCTTACTTTGCTACCTGATAATTTTAAGTTTTTTACTTTTTAATTACAATTTATATTTTTTGTTTTTCCCCTCGCTCGACTTTATTCATTCAACTTTTTCACCCCGGATGGTTTATCTGGACATGGTTAATCAGGACCTTCACCAGCCGAAGCTAAGTAGTAACGTTAACATGATGCCTTCTAATTGCAGTCGCTGTACTCATAATATACAGGAGAACGATCACCTAATGGCAAGGATAGCTGTACTGCAACCCCGGCTTCAGACGCAATCATTAGGCAAGGGTCATTTCAGTGTAGGAAAGGAAGAAACAGCGTCTGTGCCACCAGTAAGTACATATAGTAGTATAAATACCCTCGCACAGTCCCCGCAGCCGGACAACTTTCTCATGGCTTCTGGAAGGAAATGCTGTAGGAATGCTCAATCGGTGTCACTCATTCAGCCGACAGACACTTTCAACCGGTTCTCCCCATTAAGCATCGAGTCGGAGTCAGAGCCCGAGCCTTCTCTGGTCTCTACCCCTCCCGTTACGGGGTCTGAGACACTGAAGCCTCCCACCATTAGCTCTGACAAATTGAAAACCCTAGTCATTGGCGACTCCATTGCCCGTAACAATGAACTTAAAACGAACCATCCAACGATCATTCACTGTTAACCAGGGGGCAGAGTCTCACAACTCAATCACTGGTTGAAAACTATTTTCTTCCCCTCCCAAAAGATAGAATTTGTAGATAATTGGCCCTCTTTCTGGGACTCACCCACAAACAGGACCAAGTCTAACTTGCTTGAGGAGTGCCGGGCTCCATCCTAACTGGAGGGGTGCTCTCATCTTATCTACCAACATAGACAGGGCTCTAACTCCTCTAGCTCCACAATGAGATAGGGTGCATGCCAGGCAGCAGGCTGTTAGCCAGCCTGGCAGCATAGTGGAGTTTGCTACTAGCACAGTCAGTGTAGTCAGCTCAGATATCCCCATTGAGACCGTGTCTGTGCCTCGATCTAGGTAGGATGCCTCCGGACCTACTCACTGCCAGTCATACTCTGGACCTAGTTTTGTCCCGTGGAATACATATTGTGGATCTTAATGTTTTTCCACATAATCCTGGACTATCGGACCACCATTTTATTACATTTGCAATCGGAACAAATAATCTGCTCAGACCCCAACCAAGGATCATCAAAAGTCGTGCTATAAAATCTCGAACAACCCAAAGATTCCTAGATGCCCTTGAAGACTCCCTCCACCTACCCAAGGATGTCAGAGGACAAAAATCAGTTAACCACAGAACTGATATAACTTCAAGTTAATAAACAGATCACTGACCATTTTGAATCCCACCGTACCTTCTCCGCTGTGCAATCCGGCTTCCGAGCCAGTCACGGGTGCACCTCAGCCATGCTCAAGGTACTAAACGATATCATAACCGCCATCGATAAAAGACAGTACTGTGCAGCCATCTTCATCGACCTGGCCAAGGCTTTTGACTCTGTCAATCACCGTATTCTTATCGGCAGACTCAATAGCCTTGGTTTTTCTAATGTTGAGTTCAGTGTGTCAAATCGGAGGGCATGTTGTCCGGACATCTGGCAGTCTCTATGGCGGTACCACAGGGTTAAATTCTCGGGCCGACTCTTTTCTCTGTATACATCAATGATGTCGCTCTTGCTGCGGGCAATTCCCTGATCCACCTCTACACAGACGACACCATTCTATATACTTCCGTCCCGTCCTTGGACACGGTGCTAACTAACCTCCAAACGAGCTTCAATGCCATACAACACTCCTTCCGTGGCCTCCAACTGCTCTTAAACGCTAGTAAAATCAAATGCATGCTTTTCAACCGTTCGATGCCCTCACCTGCCCGCCCGACTAGCATCACCACCCGTTCCGACCTAGAATATGTCGACAACTACAAATACCTAGGTGTCTGGTTAGACTGTAAACTCTCCTTCCAGACTCATATTAAACATCAAAAATCTAAAATCAAATCTAGAATCGGCTTTCTATTTCACAACAAAGCTTCTTCACTCACGCCGCCAAACTTACCCTAGTAAAACTGACTATCCTACCGATCCTCGAATTCGGCGATGTCATCTACAAAATAGCTTCCAACACTCTACTCAGCAAACTGGATGCAGTCTATCATAGTGCCATCCGTTTTGTCACCAAATCACCTTATACCACCAACCACTGCGACCTGTATGCTCTAGTCGGCTGGCCCTCGCTACATATTCGTCGCCAGACCCACTGGCTCTAGGTCATCCATGTCTATGCCAGGTAAAGCTCTGCCTTATCTCAGTTCACTGGTCACGATAACAACACCCACCCATAGCACATGGTTCCAGCAGGTATATCTCACTGATCATCCCCAAAGCCAACACCTCATTTGGTCGCCTTTCCTTCCATTTCTCTACTGCCTGTGACTGGAACGAATTGCAAAAATCGCTGAAGTTGGAGACTTTTATTTCCCACTAACTTTAAACATCAACTATCTCTCATGCCTTTGCACACACTGTATATATACTTTTTTTCTACTGTGTCGTTGAAGATATCCCTCTAGTGGTGTGGGGGCTGTGCTTTGGCAAAGTGGGTGGGGTTATATCCTTCCTCCTTGGGTTGAGTCACTGATGTGATCTTCCTGTCTGGGTTGGCGCCCCCCCTTGGGTTGTGCCGTGGCGGAGATCTTTGTGGGCTATACTCGGCCTTGTCTCAGGATGGTAAGTTAGTGGTTGAAGATATCCCTCTAGTGGTGTTGTGGCTGTGCTTTGGCAAAGTGGGTGGGGTTATATCCTGCCTGTTTGGCCCTGTCCGGGGGTATCGTCGGACGGGGCCTCAGTGTCTCCTGACCACTCCTGTCTCAGCCGCCAGTATTTATGCTGCAGTAGTTTATGTGTCGGGGGTTAGGATCAGTCTGTTATGTCTGAAATATTTCTCCTGTCTTATCTGGTGTCCTGTGTGAATTTAAGTATGCTCTCTCTAATTATTTCTTTCTTTCTCTCTCTTTGAGGACCTGAGCCCTAGGACCATGCCTCAGGACTACCTGGCATGATGACTCCTTGCTGTCCCCAGTCCACCTGGCCGTGCTGCTGCTCCAGTTTCAACTGTTCTGCCTACGGCAATGGAACCCTGACCTGTTCACCGGACGTGCTACCTTGTCCCAGACCTGCTGATTTCAACTCTCTAGAGACAGCAGGAGCGGTAGAGATACTCTGAATGATCGGCTATGAAAAGCCAACTGACATTTACTCCTGAGGTGCTGACCTGTTGCACCCTCGACAACCACTGTGATTATTATTATTTGACCATGCTGGTCATCTGTGAACATTTGAACATCTTGGCCATGTTCTGTTATAATCTCCTGCTGGTCATCTATGAACATTTGAACATCTTGGCCATGTTCTGTTCTAATCTCCACCCGGCACAGCCAGAAGAGGATTGGCCACCTCTCATACCCTGGTTCCTCTCTAGGTTTCTTCCTAGGTTCTGGCCTTTCTAGGGAGTTTTTCCTAGCCACCGTGCTTCTACACCTGCATTGCTTGCTGTTTGTGGTTTTAGGCTGGGTTTCTGTACAGCACTTTGAGACATCAGCTGATGTAAGAAGAGCTTTATAAATACATTTGATTTGATTTTATGTCTCTGGTGTTCAGATCTCAACAAAAGTTTTCTGATGACCTGTTTTTGACTACTGCAAACACAGATTTTGTGCCTGCAAATTACAGATTGAGTCAATTGTTTTCAACGGGAGTCATCTGTTGACATGGTGGACAGTAATTGTCCATTAAAAAAAGAAATCCCAATGTGGCAGCCTTTTTGTCGTATGCAGCTCGTCCCAAAAACAATAGAGTGTTGTTTGAACTTTTGACAGACAAACTGACAATTAATGAATTTTTTTTTATTTCCTCCATGTTCATGACTATGTATGGCCGTAGGATGAGGGAATATTTAAGAGCTTACCTCATCAAAGCAAACACATAAACACAGTTGAATGTTGTAGATGTTGATGAGGATGTAGCTGTAACTAACCAGGCCAGGCCTGGGGGGCTGTAGTGGGGGTTAGCGTAGTTGTAACTAACCAGGCCAGGCCTGGGGGGCTGTTGTGGGGGTTAGCGTAGCTGTAAATAACCAGGCCAGGCCTGGGGGGCTGTTGTGGGGGTTAGCGTAGCTGTAAATAACCAGGTCAGGCCTGGGGGGCTGTTGTGGGGGTTAGCGTAGCTGTAACTAATCAGGTCAGGCCTGGGGGGCTGTTGTGGGGGTTAGCGTAGCTGTAAATAACCAGGTCAGGCCTGGGGGGCTGTTGTGGGGGTTAGCACAGTGCACATTGGGGAGGAAGTGTGTTGTATCCCTGAGTAACATTCCTGACATCCCCCTGCCAGTCACCCAGTGAGGATGCACCTCTCAACCACGTCCTGTTTCCTCTTGCAAGGGTCAGAGGTCACACAAACACACTGACAGGAGGGAGGGTTGGGGGGGATTAGGCCTGCAGCCTTCTAGCTAGAGGACCGGGACAGTAGGGGTGGTGCCTCCAGACTGCTGCTAGGGCGTACAGAGATCAGAGATCAGACCTCCAGACTGCTGCTAGGGCGTACAGAGATCAGAGATCAGACCTCCAGACTGCTGCTAGGGCGTACAGAGATCAGAGATCAGACCTCCAGACTGCTGCTAGGGGGTACAGAGATCAGAGATCAGACCTCCAGACTGCTGCTAGGGGGTACAGAGATCAGACCTCCAGACTGCTGCTAGGGGGTACAGAGATCAGACCTCCAGACTGCTGTTAGGGGGTACAGAGATCAGAGATCAGACCTCCAGACTGCTGCTAGGGGATACAGAGATCAGACCTCCAGACTGCTGCTAGGGGGTACAGAGATCAGACCTCCAGACTGCTGTTAGGGCGTACAGAGATCAGAGATCAGACCTCCAGACTGCTGCTAGGGGGTACAGAGATCAGACCTCCAGACTGCTGCTAGGGGGTACAGAGATCAGAGATCAGACCTCCAGACTGCTGCTAGGGGGTACAGAGATCAGAGATCAGACCTCCAGACTGCTGTTAGGGGGTACAGAGATCAGAGATCAGACCTCCAGACTGCTGCTAGGGGGTACAGAGATCAGACCTCCAGACTGCTGTTAGGGGGTACAGAGATCAGACCTCCAGACTGCTGTTAGGGGGTACAGAGATCAGAGATCAGACCTCCAGACTGCTGCTAGGGGGTACAGAGATCAGACCTCCAGACTGCTGCTAGGGGGTACAGAGATCAGAGATCAGACCTCCAGACTGCTGCTAGGGGGTACAGAGATCAGAGATCAGACCTCCAGACTGCTGTTAGGGGGTACAGAGATCAGACCTCCAGACTGCTGCTAGGGGGTACAGAGATCAGACCTCCAGACTGCTGTTAGGGGGTACAGAGATCAGACCTCCAGACTGCTGTTAGGGGGTACAGAGATCAGAGATCAGACCTCCAGACTGCTGCTAGGGGGTACAGAGATCAGACCTCCAGACTGCTGCTAGGGGGTACAGAGATCAGAGATCAGACCTCCAGACTGCTGCTAGGGGGTACAGAGATCAGAGATCAGACCTCCAGACTGCTGTTATGGGGTACAGAGATCAGAGATCAGACCTCCAGACTGCTGTTATGGGGTACAGAGATCAGACCTCCAGACTGCTGTTATGGGGTACAGAGATCAGACCTCCAGACTGCTGTTAGGGGGTACAGAGATCAGAGATCAGATCTCCAGACCGCTGCTAGGGATAGATGCTATTGTTACCATAGTTAGTATTGTTAGCATGGTTAGTATTGTTACCATGGTTAGTATTGTTAGCATGGTTAGTATTGTTACCATGGTTAGTATTGCTAGCATGGTTAGTATTGTTAGCATGGTTAGTATTGCTAGCATGGTTAGTATTGCTAGCATGGTTAGTATTGTTAGCATGGTTAGTATTGTTACCATGGTTAGTATTGCTAGCATGGTTAGTATTGTTACCATGGTTAGTATTGCTAGCATGGTTACCATGGTTAGTATTGCTAGCATGGTTAGTATTGTTAGCATGGTTAGTATTGTTAGCTTGGTTTGTAATGTTAGAATGGTTAGTATTGTTACCATGGTTAGTATTGTTACCATGGTTAGTATTGTTAGCATGGTTAGCATGGTTAGTATTGTTAGCATGGTTAGTATTGTTAGCATGGTTAGTATTGCTAGCATGGTTAGTATTGTTAGCATGGTTTGTAATGTTAGCATGGTTAGTATTGTTAGCATGGTTAGTATTGTTACCATGGTTAGTATTGTTACCATGGTTAGTATTGTTACCATGGTTAGTATTGTTAGCATGGTTAGCATGGTTAGTATTGTTAGCATGGTTAGTATTGTTACCATGGTTAGTATTGTTACCATGGTTAGTATTGTTACCATGGTTAGTATTGTTAGCATGGTTAGTATTGTTAGCATGGTTAGCATGGTTAGTATTGTTACCATGGTTAGTATTGTTACCATGGTTAGTATTGTTAGCATGGTTAGTATTGTTACCATGGTTAGTATTGTTAGCATGGTTTGTATTGTTAGCATGGTTAGTATTGTTACCATGGTTAGTATTGTTAGCATGGTTAGTATTGTTAGCATGGTTAGTATTGTTACCATGGTTAGTATTGCTAGCATGGTTAGCATGGTTACCATGGTTAGTATTGTTAGCATGGTTAGTATTGTTAGCATGGTTAGTATTGTTAGCATGGTTAGCATGGTTAGTATTGTTACCATGGTTAGTATTGTTAGCATGGTTAGCATGGTTAGTATTGTTACCATGGTTAGTATTGTTAGCATGGTTAGCATTGTTACCATGGTTAGTATTGTTAGCATGGTTAGTATTGCCTGTCCCTCGTGTCTCAGAGTCTTCCCCTAAAACTTCAGACTTATGATTCACTCAAGAATCCACAGTAAACCGAAATAACATGCATCGTTGAAACCAACAAACTACCAGATGTTTTCCTTGTTGTTATTGGTTGTGGTTTGTTATAGTGTGTTAGCCCTGTGACAAGGTATTACAGACACAGACAGACAACAGACAGCTAGATGAACAACTGTGTTAGTGTCTGTACCTCTGTCTGTTAGCCCTGGGAATCCAAGGGTGTGTCTGTACCTCTGTCTGTTAGCCCTGGGAACCCAAGGGTGTGTCTGTACCTCTGTCTGTTAGCCCTGGGAACCAAAGGGTGTGTCTGTACCTCTGTCTGTTAGCCCTGGGAACCAAAGGGTGTGTCTGTACCTCTGTCTGTTAGCACTGGGAACCCAAGGGTGTGTCTGTACCTCTGTCTGTTAGCCCTGGGAACCAAAGGGTGTGTCTGTACCTCTGTCTGTTAGCCCTGGGAATCCAAGGGTGTGTCTGTACCTCTGTCTGTTAGCCCTGGGAATCCAAGGGTGTGTCTGTACCTCTGTCTGTTAGCCCTGGGAACCCAGGGGTGTGTCTGTACCTCTGTCTGTTAGCCCTGGGAATCCAAGGGTGTGTCTGTACCTCTGTCTGTTAGCCCTGGGAACCAAAGGGTGTGTCTGTACCTCTGTCTGTTAGCCCTGGGAACCCAAGGGTGTGTCTGTACCTCTGTCTGTTAGCCCTGGGAACCCAGGGGTGTGTCTGTACCTCTGTCTGTTAGCCCTGGGAACCCAGGGGTGTGTCTGTACCTCTGTCTGTTAGCCCTGGGAACCCAGGGGTGTGTCTGTACCTCTGTCTGTTAGCCCTGGGAACCCAAGGGTGTGTCTGTACCTCTGTCTGTTAGCCCTGGGAACCCAAGGGTGTGTCTGTACCTCTGTCTGTTAGCCCTGGGAACCAAAGGGTGTGTCTGTACCTCTGTCTGTTAGCCCTGGGAACCAAAGGGTGTGTCTGTACCTCTGTCTGTTAGCCCTGGGAACCCAAGGGTGTGTCTGTACCTCTGTCTGTTAGCCCTGGGAACCCAAGGGTGTGTCTGTACCTCTGTCTGTTAGCCCTGGGAACCCAGGGGTGTGTCTGTACCTCTGTCTGTTAGCCCTGGGAACCCAAGGGTGTGTCTGTACCTCTGTCTGTTAGCCCTGGGAACCCAAGGGTGTGTCTGTACCTCTGTCTGTTAGCCCTGGGAACCCAAGGGTGTGTCTGTACCTCTGTCTGTTAGCCCTGGGAACCCAAGGGTGTGTCTGTACCTCTGTCTGTTAGCCCTGGGAACCCAGGGGTGTGTCTGTACCTCTGTCTGTTAGCCCTGGGAACCCAGGGGTGTGTCTGTACCTCTGTCTGTTAGCCCTGGGAACCCAGGGGTGTGTCTGTACCTCTGTCTGTTAGCCCTGGGAACCCAAGGGTGTGTCTGTACCTCTGTCTGTTAGCCCTGGGAACCCAGGGGTGTGTCTGTACCTCTGTCTGTTAGCCCTGCATTCAGTCACAATGTGGTTGAGTGACACTGGCGGTGCTGGCTGGCTCCAGGGAGAGACTGAGGAAGACGAGGAGCTGGCTGGCTCCAGAGGAGACTGAGGAAGATGTGCTGCTAGCTGGCTCCAGAGGAGACTGAGGAAGATGTGCTGCTGGCTGGCTCCAGGGAGAGACTGAGGAAGACGAGGAGCTGGCTGGCTCCAGAGGAGACTGAGGAAGATGTGCTGCTAGCTGGCTCCAGGGAGAGACTGAGGAAGATGTGCTGCTGGCTGGCTCCAGGGAGAGACTGAGGAAGATGTGCTGCTGGCTGGCTCCAGGGAGAGACTGAGGAAGATGTGTTGCTCGCTGGCTCCAGGGAGAGACTGAGGAAGATGTGCTGCTGGCTGGCTCCAGGGAGAGACTGAGGAAGATGTGTTGCTCGCTGGCTCCAGGGAGAGACTGAGGAAGATGTGCTGCTCGCTGGCTCCAGGGAGAGACTGGGGAAGATGTGCTGCTAGCTGGCTCCAGGGAGAGACTGGGGAAGATGTGCTGCTAGCTGGCTCCAGGGAGAGACTGAGGAAGATGTGCTGCTAGCTGGCTCCAGGGAGAGACTGAGGAAGATGTGCTGCTAGCTGGCTCCAGGGAGAGACTGAGGGTCACTGTGGTGCTGCTAGCTGGCTCCAGGGAGAGACTGAGGGTCACTGTGGTGCTGCTAGCTGGCTACAGGGAGAGGGTCACTGTGGTGCTGCTAGCTGGCTCCAGGGAGAGACTGAGGAAGATGTGCTGCTAGCTGGCTCCAGGGAGAGACTGAGGAAGATGTGCTGCTAGCTGGCTCCAGGGAGAGACTGAGGGTCACTGTGGTGCTGCTAGCTGGCTCCAGGGAGAGACTGAGGGTCACTGTGGTGCCGCTAGCTGGCTCCAGGGAGAGACTGAGGGTCACTGTGGTGCTGCTAGCTGCTAGCTGGCTCCAGTGAGAGACTGAGGGTCACTGTGGTGCTGCTAGCTTGCTCCAGTGAGAGACTGAGGGTCACTGTGGTGCTGCTAGCTGGCTCCAGGGAGAGACTGAGGGTCACTGTGGTGCTGCTAGCTGGCTCCAGGGAGAGACTGAGGGTCACTGTGGTGCTGCTAGCTGGCTCCAGTGAGAGACTGAGGGTCACTGTGGTGCTGCTAGCTGGCTCCAGGGAGAGACTGAGGGTCACTGTGGTGCTGCTTGCTGGCTCCAGGGAGAGACTGAGGGTCTCCACATCAACACGCTGGTCCTATTCCCTTCGTGGTGTTCTGTTATATAAATCAAATAAAATACTGCTTTGGACCAGAGCCCATTGCACTTTATATGGGATAGGGTGGCATTTGGCATACACACACTGTCTAACTATGAGGTAACTAGCTACATGAAGTGTACCTTTCAATAACCAAGGACGTTTATATTTACAATGAGCTCTAAGTCCTTGGTTGAAGCTAAACTTCACAGCCATCGTGTGTAGCCGAATGGACTGTCTGTTTGGTTCTCAACTTTCTGTTTTCGGTGGAGTCTGCTTCTCCGAGTCAGGGTGTGAAAGTAAGGTAATTGCTTATTGTTCTCAGTTGGACTTTTCCTGATTTTTGTTTGTGGTTCCTCTCATACTGCAGGGACTGTGTCTGTGGTTCCTCTCATACTGCAGGGATCTGTGTCTGTGGTTCCTCTCATACTGCAGGGATCTGTGTCTGTGGTTCCTCTCATACTGCAGGGATCTGTGTCTGTGGTTCCTCTCATACTGCAGGGGTCTGTGTCTGTGGTTCCCCTCATACTGCAGGGATCTGTGTCTGTGGTTCCTCTCATACTGCAGGGGACTGTGTCTGTGGTTCCCCTCATACTGCAGGGATCTGTGTCTGTGGTTCCTCTCATACTGCAGGGATCTGTGTCTGTGGTTCCTCTCATACTGCAGGGGACTGTGTCTGTGGTTCCTCTCATACTGCAGGGGACTGTGTCTGTGTCTGTGGTTCCTCTCATACTGCAGGGATCTGTGTCTGTGGTTCCTCTCATACTGCAGGGATCTGTGTCTGTGGTTCCTCTCATACTGCAGGGATCTGTGTCTGTGGTTCCTCTCATACTGCAGGGATCTGTGTCTGTGGTTCCTCTCATACTGCAGGGATCTGTGTCTGTGGTTCCTCTCATACTGCAGGGGACTGTGTCTGTGGTTCCTCTCATACTGCAGGGGACTGTGTCTGTGGTTCCTCTCATACTGCAGAGGACTGGATATTCTTCTGTGTCCAAAACGGCCTCCTATTCCCTATATAGTGCAATTCTAATTTTTCTATTGTGTTATTGACTGTACATTTGTTTATGTACCTCTGTGTTGTTGTTTGTGTCGAACTGCTTTGCCTCATCTTGGCAGGTCGCAGATGTAAATGAGAACTTGTTCTCAACTGGTTCTCTCACCTGGTTAAGGGGACTGTTCTCAACTGGCCTCCTGGTTAAATAAAGGTGTTCAGACTGGACTGGTTAAATAAAGGTGTTCTCAACTGGCCTCCTGGTTAAATAAGGTGTTCTCAACTAACTTTTCTATTGTGTTATAGCTACCTGGTTAAATAAAGGTGTTCTCAACTAGCCTACCTGGTTAAATAAAGGTGTTTGTTAAATAAAGTGTTCTCAACTGCCTACCTGGTTAAATAAAGGTGTTCTCAACTAGCCTACCTGGTTAAATAAAGTGTTCTCAACTGGCCTACCTGGTTAATTAAAGGTGTTCTCAACTGGCCTACCTGGTTAAATAAAGGTGTTCTCAACTGGCCTACCTGGTTAAATAAAGGTGTTCTCAACTGGCCTACCTGGTTAAATAAAGGTGTTCTCAACTGGCCACCTGGTTAAATAAAGGTGTTCTCAACTGGCCTACCTGGTTAAATAAAGGTGTTCTCAACTGGCCTACCTGGTTAAATAAAGGTGTTCTCAACTGGCCTACCTGGTTAAATAAAGGTGTTCTCAACTGGCCTACCTGGTTAAATAAAGGTGTTCTCAACTGGCCTACCTGGTTAAATAAAGGTGTTCTCAACTGGCCTACCTGGTTAAATAAAGGTGTTCTCAACTGGCCTACCTGGTTAAATAAAGGTGTTCTCAACTGGCCTACCTGGTTAAATAAAGGTGTTCTCAACTGGCCTACCTGGTTAATTAAAGGTGTTCTCAACTGGCCTACCTGGTTAAATAAAGGTGTTCTCAACTGGCCTACCTGGTTAATTAAAGGTGTTCTCAACTGGCCACCTGGTTAAATAAAGGTGTTCTCAACTGGCCTACCTGGTTAATTAAAGGTGTTCTCAACTGGCCTACCTGGTTAAATAAAGGTGTTCTCAACTGGCCTACCTGGTTAAATAAAGGTGTTCTCAACTGGCCTACCTGGTTAAATAAAGGTGTTCTCAACTGGCCTACCTGGTTAAATAAAGGTGTTCTCAACTGGCCTACCTGGTTAAATAAAGGTGTTCTCAACTGGCCTACCTGGTTAAATAAAGGTGTTCTCAACTGGCCTACCTGGTTAAATAAAGGTGTTCTCAACTGGCCTACCTGGTTAAATAAAGGTGTTCTCAACTGGCCTACCTGGTTAAATAAAGGTGTTCTCAACTGGCCTACCTGGTTAAATAAAGGTGTTCTCAACTGGCCTACCTGGTTAAATAAAGGTGTTCTCAACTGGCCTACCTGGTTAAATAAAGGTGTTCTCAACTGGCCTACCTGGTTAAATAAAGGTGTTCTCAACTAGCCTACCTGGTTAAATAAAGGTGTTCTCAACTGGCCTACCTGGTTAATTAAAGGTGTTCTCAACTGGCCACCTGGTTAAATAAAGGTGTTCTCAACTAGCCTACCTGGTTAAATAAAGGTGTTCTCAACTGGCCTACCTGGTTAAATAAAGGTGTTCTCAACTAGCCTACCTGGTTAAATAAAGGTGTTCTCAACTGGCCTACCTGGTTAAATAAAGGTGTTCTCAACTGGCCTACCTGGTTAAATAAAGGTGTTCTCAACTGGCCACCTGGTTAATTAAAGGTGAAATAAAAAATACAATTTAAAAAACTATTTCATAATAACACCACACAGTCTCATAATAACACCACAGTCTCATAATAACACCACAGTCTCATAATAACACCACAGTCTCATAATAACACCACAGTCTCATAATAACACCACACAGTCTCATAATAACACCACAGTCTCATAATAACACCACAGTCTCATAATAACACCACAGTCTCATAATAACACCACAGTCTCATAATAACACCACAGTCTCATAATAACACCACAGTCTCATAATAACACCACAGTCTCATAATAACACCACAGTCTCATAATAACACCACAGTCTCATAATAACACCACAGTCTCAGTCTCATAATAACACCATACAGTCTCATAATAACACCACAGTCTCATAATAACACCACAGTCTCATAATAACACCATACAGTCTCATAATAACACCACAGTCTCATAATAACACCATACAGTCTCATAATAACACCACAGTCTCATAATAACACCACACAGTCTCATAATAACACCACACAGTCTCATAATAACACCACAGTCTCATAATAACACCACAGTCTCATAATAACACCATACAGTCTCATAATAACACCACAGTCTCATAATAACACCACAGTCTCATAATAACACCATACAGTCTCATAATAACACCACACAGTCTCATAATAACACCACACAGTCTCATAATAACACCATACAGTCTCATAATAACACCACACAGTCTCATAATAACACACCACAGTCTCATAATAACACCACAGTCTCATAATAACACCACAGTCTCATAATAACACCACAGTCTCATAATAACACCACACAGTCTCATAATAACACCACAGTCTCATAATAACACCACAGTCTCATAATAACACCACACAGTCTCATAATAACACCACAGTCTCATAATAACACCACAGTCTCATAATAACACCATACAGTCTCATAATAACACCACAGTCTCATAATAACACACAACAGTCTCATAATAACACCACACATTCTCATAATAACACCACAGTCTCATAATAACACCATACAGTCTCATAATAACACACAACAGTCTCATAATAACACCACACATTCTCATAATAACACCACAGTCTCATAATAACACCACAGTCTCATAATAACACCACAGTCTCATAATAACACCACACAGTCTCATAATAACACCACAGTCTCATAATAACACCACAGTCTCATAATAACACCACAGTCTCATAATAACACCACAGTCTCATAATAACACCACAGTCTCATAATAACACCATACAGTCTCATAATAACACCACAGTCTCATAATAACACCACAGTCTCATAATAACACCATACAGTCTCATAATAACACCACAGTCTCATAATAACACCATACAGTCTCATAATAACACCACAGTCTCATAATAACACCACACAGTCTCATAATAACACCACACAGTCTCATAATAACACCACAGTCTCATAATAACACCACAGTCTCATAATAACACCACCAGTCTCATAATAACACCACAGTCTCATAATAACACCACAGTCTCATAATAACACCATACAGTCTCATAATAACACCACACAGTCTCATAATAACACCACACAGTCTCATAATAACACCACAGTCTCATAATAACACCACACAGTCTCATAATAACACACACAGTCTCATAATAACACCACAGTCTCATAATAACACCACAGTCTCATAATAACACCACAGTCTCATAATAACACCACAGTCTCATAATAACACCACAGTCTCATAATAACACCACAGTCTCATAATAACACCACACAGTCTCATAATAACACCACAGTCTCATAATAACACCACAGTCTCATAATAACACCATACAGTCTCATAATAACACCACAGTCTCATAATAACACCAACAGTCTCATAATAACACCACACATTCTCATAATAACACCACAGTCTCATAATAACACCATACAGTCTCATCTCATAATAACACCACACAGTCTCATAATAACACCACAGTCTCATAATAACACCACAGTCTCATAATAACACCACACAGTCTCATAATAACACCACACAGTCTCATAATAACACCACAGTCTCATAATAACACCACAGTCTCATAATAACACCATACAGTCTCATAATAACACACAACAGTCTCATAATAACACCACACAGTCTCATAATAACACCACAGTCTCATAATAACGCCACAGTCTCATAATAACACCACGCAGTCTCATAATAACACCACAGTCTCATAATAACACCAGTCTCATAATAACACCACAGTCTCATAATAACACCACAGTCTCATAATAACACCACAGTCTCATAATAACACCACAGTCTCATAATAACACCACAGTCTCATAATAACACCATACAGTCTCATAATAACACCATACAGTCTCATAATAACACACAACACTCATAATAACAGTCTCATAATAACGCCACAGTCTCATAATAACAGTCTCATAATAACACCACAGTCTCATAATAACACCAGTCTCATAATAACACCACAGTCTCATAATAACACCAGTCTCATAATAACACCACAGTCTCATAATAACACCACAGTCTCATAATAACACCACAGTCTCATAATAACACCACAGTCTCATAATAAGTCAGTCTCATAATAACCACAGTCTCATAATACCACAGTCCCACAGTCTCATAATAACACCACACAGTCTCATAATAACACCACAGTCTCATAATAACACCATACAGTCTCATAATAACACACAGTCTCACACCACAGTCTCATAATAACACCACAGTCTCATAATAACACCAATCTCATAATAACACCACAGTCTCATAATAACACCACACAGTCTCATAATAACAAATAACACACACACAGTCTCATAATAACACCAGTCTCATAATAACACCACAGTCTCATAATAACACCACAGTCTCATAATAACACCACACAGTCTCATAATAACACCACAGTCTCATAATAACACCACAGTCTCATAATAACACCACAGTCTCATAATAACACCACAGTCTCATAATAACACCACAGTCTCATAATAACACCACAGTCTCATAATAACACCACAGTCTCATAATAACACCACAGTCTCATAATAACACCATACAGTCTCATAATAACACCACAGTCTCATAATAACACCACAGTCTCATAATAACACCACAGTCTCATAATAACACCATACAGTCTCATAATAACACCACAGTCTCATAATAACACCATACAGTCTCATAATAACACCACAGTCTCATAATAACACCACAGTCTCATAATAACACCACACAGTCTCATAATAACACCACAGTCTCATAATAACACCACAGTCTCATAATAACACACCACAGTCTCATAATAACAATTATTATAAATAATTTCAAATTCCTTATGTTAAGCAAATGGCCACATTTTCTAGTTTTTAATTTATTTACTGATAGCCGGTGTTACGCTCCAACTCAGACATAATTTACAAACGAAGCATGTGTTTAGTGAATCCGCCAGATCAGAGGCATTATAGGGATGGCCAGGATGTTCTCTTGATAAGTGTGTGAATTGGACCATTTTCCTGTCCTGCTAAGCATTCAAAATGTAACAGGTACATTTGGTTGTCAGGGAAAATGTAAGGAGTAAAAAGCACATCATTTTCTTCAGGAATGTAGTGAAGTAAAAGTAGTCCACAATATAAATAGTAAAGTACAGAAACCCCCCAAAAACTACTGAAGTAGTACTTTACACCACTGCCTGCATGTCTGTGTGTGTCTGTGTGTTAGTCTGTGAGCAAGCCTGCATGTCTGTGTGTGTCTGTGTGTTAGTCTGTGAGCAAGCCTGCATGTCTGTGTGTGTGTGTGTTAGTCTGTGAGCAAGCCTGCATGTCTGTGTGTTAGTCTGTGAGCAAGCCTGCATGTCTGTGTGCCTGTGTGTTAGTCTGTGAGCAAGCCTGCATGTCTGTGTGTGTGTGTGTTAGTCTGTGAGCAAGCCTGCATGTCTGTGTGTTAGTCTGTGAGCAAGCCTGCATGTCTATGTGTTAGTCTTAAAGCTGAGCAAGCCTGGTCAAAGGTATGTCTGTGTGTTAATCTGTGACAAGCCTGCATGTCTACAGTGTTCAGGGTCAGAGCAAGCCTGCATGTCTGTGTGTGAGCAAGCCTGCAGGCTCAGTCTCATGTGGCAGTCTCAGTTTGACCAGAGCAAGCCTGCATGTCTGTGTGTTAGTCTGTGAGCAAGCCTGCATGTCTGTGTGTGTGTGTTAGTCTGTGAGCAAGCCTGCATGCCTGTGTGTTAGTTTGTGAGCAAGCCTGCATGTCTATGTGTTAGTCTGTGAGCAAGCCTGCATGCCTGTGTGTTAGTTTGTGAGCAAGCCTGCATGTCTGTGAGCAAGCCTGCATGTCTATGTGTTAGTCTGTGAGCAAGCCTGCATGTCTGTGTGTTAGTCTGTGAGCAAGCCTGCATGTCTGTGTGTTAGAGAAAGGACAAAGACAGGGTGAAACAGATCAGGGTGTGACAGCCTGTCCATTTCCAGATGTCTTGTATCTATGTGGGTAAAACAAAGCGTGAATTAAAAGTACGAATCTCGGAGCGTTGTAGCACCATTAGGTGGAAAAACTCGACGTATCCAGTTGCGGCCCGCTTTTTGGAATTGAACCGCTGGATTTTCGTCCCTACGTTATATCAGCATCGAACACATCACCCTCCCTAGGAGAGGGGGTGACCTCGACAATATTTGGTCAAATGAGAGGCTGCCTGGATCTTTAATTAAAGACTCTTGCTCCCTTCAGTCTCAACGTAGACTTTGATCTGAAGCCATTCTTGTGATTATTATGATTTTGCTATAGTAAATGTTTGTAGGCTTATGTACCTAAGTTGTATCTAAGATCGTATGCTATCTATTCATGTTTATGGTATGTTATTTTTATATCTGAGAATGAACCAATGATATCTGGCCACACACGGACATGATTACAGACACCTGTGTGTGTCCTTTGACACAATATAAACTAGTGACCCCGCAGTGTTTGTTATTATACCCTGATGAAGACAGCTTGTCTGTCCAAACGTTGGTTTTTAGGTTATTCAATTATTGCATCTGAGATCCTAGAGTGTTCGACTCTCCTTTAATAATGTTTCAACTGTATCTTCCTCTAACACAAGGCTGATAGCAAGCTTGAACTGTGTCCCAAATGGCACCCTATTCCCTATTCCCTATGTTGGGTTCTGGTCACACAGAACTGGGCCGGCACTTAACACACGTTTCCCTTCACACCCCAACCAGTCCCTGTAGAGGAGGGCTGGTGGAGAGGAGGAGGAGGAGGAGGAAGAGGAGAGAAGAGGAAGGATGAGAGGGAGAGAGGAGGAAGAGTGGAAGGAAAAGGTGGAGGAGAAGGAGGGGATGAGGGGAGGAGGAGAGAAGAGGAAGAGGAGAGAAGAGGAGGAGGTGAAGGAGGGGAGGAGAGGGGGATGAGGGGAGGAGGAGAGAAGAGGAAGAGGAGAGGAGAGAAGAGGAGGAGGTGAAGGAGGGGAGGAGAGGAGGGGAAGAGGTGAAGGAGGAGAAGGAAGGGAGGAGAGGAGGAGGAGAGGGGAGGTTAGGAGAAAATTAGCTTTCATTTGTGTTTTATTGGAAATGTTATTAGCTTGATGCCACTGATACCACATGTGATCTTCCATCAACAGTGATAAATAGGGATACTGATGAGATGCTTATTCCCAACAGCCTCGTGCGTGTGTGTGCGTGCGTGCAAGCATGTGTGTGTGTTTGTGTGTCCGGTGTGTGTGTGTGTGTGTTGAGTGGAAGTGATACCTCAGGTCCTCTGTTTACCGCCTGTCTGTAAGAGTAGGGGTGTGTGTGTGTGTGTGTGTGTGTGTGTGTGTGTGTGTGTGTCAGTTTGTGTTATTGGGTGGAAACAACATGTTCTCATGCATGGAAGATAGTGATGGAAGAAATATATAGCATCTCCGAGGGACTTAAAGATCTCTGAGGCTGAAATTGATATTGACAGATACTTTTGGCCAGAATCCAATTGTATATTGTTAACCATTAAAACAAGTTTACAATTCTGCTAAAAAGTTATTGTTTTCATATGATCCTGAAATAAATGGAGGGAATCAAGTATATAATAATAAACTCTCATTAACTAATTTAAATGCCAGAAGGTTCAAGTTGTAATCGGGAAATTAGGAGGAGACTGAGTCTGAGCATATTGCTTTCATTAACTCGTCTATTTATGTCTAAGGTTACATTTAAACATGGTGAATTGGTAAATAACTTGGATGTGAAGTGTTGAATTTCAAGAGAAGCAACAGTGACCTACCAGTTAAAGGAGGCAGTCTGACGGGGTGATAATATAGTGTTGGGATCACATCTTCACTCCAGGGAGGACATTTGTCATTCCTCTACGGTGACTGGAAGGCTTAGCCGAAGTTATTAACGAGAGTTGTGTGTGTGTGTGCGTGTGCGCGCGTGTGTGTGTGTGTGTACGTGTGTGTGTACGTGTGTGTGTGTGTGTGTGTGTGTGTGTGTGTGCGTGCGTGCGTGCCTGCGTGCGTCTGTGTGTATGTGTGTGTGTGTGTGTGTGTCCAATGTGCCCGACCCAGTAAAATGACTGTGGTGTCCATTCAGGTCTTGAATCCTTTTGTTTTTTAACAGGAAAAGAGAAAAACGCTTTTTTTCCCTCTCTCTCTCCTCTATTTCACCCATGCACATCCTCCTCGCGTGGTTCTGGTGACAGAGTCACGGTTTCCCGGTTCCACAGCAAGCGCACCTGAGTTTGTCCCATTCAACTCACAGACTTTTTTTACTTTCCTCCTTTTTCTCTCTCCCTGCACTCATCAACACCTCAAACACGCGACGTTTGTAGTAAAATAATCATCGGTTAAACCTTCGCAGGACTGGAGAACTGGAAATGAAGAGAGATTTGACGTGTTTCTGTCGGATTTGGGTTGGGATCGTTGCTGCTTCAGGTAAGTGGAGAAAGGCGTTTTGTTTGATTATCATAACGCTAACAGCGGCAACAAGTTGGGGGAGGGAGGTGTGTGGAATCGGATAGTATCTTTATCGTGTGTTGATCAGAGTTTTGTAACAGATGTTGAATAGAATAATAACTATTATTTTTTAACAATAGTTAAATAGTTTTTCCTGTTAGTTTCAGTTAGCAAAAAGTTCAAAAGAAATCTTCACCAACTCAACCGGCCGACTTGATTGTCATATTAATTGACATTACAGTCTGATATGACAGAAGTTTGATAAGTCAAAAAATCATCCTAAAATACAAATTGAGTTCTAAAGTAGATGTGATCATTTCCTAAATGCGCAGGGAAAATTAATTTTGAAATATAGCTCTAAAACTCTAAAACTACGGGTCCATCTAAATATGAGGCTGTCATACTTCAGCTATCGACCTAACTCAGGGTTTTTCTAATTCATAGTTTTTTTTTTAAACAATCGCTTTTAAAAGTACGATTGCTTACTTGTGAATGAATGGGAAAACAGCTTTGGCTCCGGACCAGGATGTGATGGTCTGTGGAGAAAGATACATTCATTAGATACAGGATGGTTTAGTGTCATTATAAAACGCACCGTCACTAGGGGGAGTCTTAGTGTGCGTCCAAATGAAACCCTATTACCTTTCATAGTGCACTGCTTCTGACCAGAACTCTATGGGCCCTGGTCAAATGGCCAAAAGTAGTGCACTATGTAGGGAATAGGGTTTAGTTTGGGAGGCAACCCTAGAGTACCAACATACCAGCCACAAGATAAATAGGGGGTTAGGGACTGAGGAACCCTCAGCCTGGTTAGGGACTGGGAACCCTCAGCCTGGTTAGGGACTGAGGAACCCTCAGCCTGGTTAGGGTCTGAGGAAACTCTCAGCCTGGTTAGGGTCTGAGGAACTCTCAGCCTGGTTAGGGACTGGGGAACCCTCAGCCTGGTTAGGGTCTGAGAACTCTCAGCCTGGTTAGGGTCTGAGAACCCTCAGCCTGGTTAGGGTCTGAGAACCCTCAGCCTGGTTAGGGTCTGAGGAACTCTCAGCCTGGTTAGGGACTGAGGAACCCTCAGCCTGCCTGGGAACTTAGGGGGACTGAGGAACCCTCAGGTCTGAGGAACTGGTTAGGGTCTGAGGAACTCTCAGCCTGGTTAGGGTCTGAGGAACTCTCAGCCTGGTTAGGGACTGAGGAACCCTCAGCCTGGTTAGGGACTGAGGAACCCTCAGCCTGGTTAGGGACTGAGGAACCCTCAGCCTGGTTAGGGACTGAGGAACTCTCAGCCTGGTTAGGGACTGAGGAACCCTCAGCCTGGTTACCAGTAGTAGGTTTCATTAAATGAACTGACTGGATGGATGGATGCATGTTTTCCAGTTTTACATATAAAATAAATATATAATATATAAAATATAAATATATATACCCGTATTTATATGTATTTACATTGTAAATGTGTCTGTAAGTCTGTCTCTGTTAACCTGTGTTAAATGCAGTATTGACTGGTGTTGAACAGCTGGTCATTTGGGCTCCCGAGTGGCCCAGCGGTCTAAAGCACTGCATCTCAGTGCAAGAGGCGTCACTACAGACTCTGGTTAGATTCCAGGCTGTATCACAACCGGCCGTGATTGGGAGTTCCCTTAGGGTGGCACGCAATTGGCCCAGCGTCGTCCGGTTTTGGCCGGTGTAGTCTGTTATTGTCATTAAGAATTTGTTCTTAACTGACTTGCCTAGTTAAATAAATATTACTTTTTTTTTTTAAGTAAATAAGGCCAGAGAGAATACCTGGTGTCTGCTGGTGAACATAAGGGTTGGAGTCATGAGCTTTGTTCTTGTTCATCATTGATTGATGTTGAATATGGTTTCTGTGTGTTTATGTTAGCCAGCAGGAGATGTGTCTGTAGCTCAACAAGCATGGTGACAGTTATTCATTATTGATTCATTATTGATTGGTGTTGAACAGCTGTTCATGAAGACCAGAGAGAATAGCTCAACAAGCAGTGTGACAGTTATTCATTAATGATTGGTGTTGAACAGATGTTCATGAAGACCAGAGAGAATAGCTCAACAAGCAGTGTGACATTATTCCTTGTTTGAATGTTCATTAGCTTCAACAAGCAGTGACTCATTAATATTGACTGTTCAGTTGATGGAATAGTTGGATCCTTGTTTAATTTCATCCGTGTTGATGGAGTTGGAGGTCCGTGTGTGTTAGTCCCTAGCACTGTTAGCTGGGTGATTCTCATGAAACCAGTTTTAAAATGTCTGTGGCAAATTGAGTAACAAATCCACGATGCATCTGAAAGAAAAACGTGTCATTTTATAAATACATTTGGAATTTTTCGCCAGAATTTTGTAACATTTTCACCGTAAATTCTCATTCCGAAATGCGTCCCGGTTAAATTCTCGAGTTATATGTAGTAGTCCATAGATGAGAACAAGTTATGTTAATTTATTTGCTAATATGCCTTCAGAATGAGGTTCTTATTCTCCAACACCCCCTTTTACCCCACATGGCCTTCTCATTACTGAAACGGCTAAAGAGAAATGTCTGATCTGATTTTATAATAATTTTATAATTTTATTTGAAATATTAGTATTTTTAGTGTTCAGGCATTTTCATTAGGGCAGCAATGTTAACATTTGTTTTGTTCATAACTTTTTGGACTTCGAAAAACTGTTACGGTAATGGGAATGTTTTTGAAAATATTGTTAAAAAGCATAATATCTGACCAGGAAACATAATAATAATTATGAAATAGATAAGTACAGATCTTAATTGTCAGTGACTCAAGACGACATTTCGTGATAAATGACACTTAACAATAGTTTTAGTGTGAAAGTTGTTTATTTTTCATGATTGATTGATGTTGAAAAGTCCGTATGGGAATGTTCCCGTAGCTCAACATGCAGGTCGTAGTGTAGTGTACTCTGCCTGAAAGTTATTCGTCACTGATTGGTGTTGAACCGCTGCTCATTTAAAGATGGAATCTGCAGTGGAGGGAAAACAGCGCGTGAGCATGGACGTGAGCACCGTCCAGCAGCGCAGTAAAACAACATGGCCGTGTATATTATGATGTCAGAGGGGGGGAATAAAAACAGTGTTTGTTGTTTTAACT
The DNA here is from genome assembly GCF_034236695.1 of Oncorhynchus nerka. Lineage (NCBI taxonomy): Eukaryota > Metazoa > Chordata > Actinopteri > Salmoniformes > Salmonidae > Oncorhynchus > Oncorhynchus nerka. The sequence continues at coordinate 90,161,640 of NC_088401.1, read as the reverse complement.
TCTTTGTGGGGGGCTAACATACAGCTAGGGGCTAACATACAGCTAGGGGCTAACATACAGCTAGGGGCTAACATACAGCCAGGGGCTAACATACAGCCAGGGGCTTACATACAGCCAGGGGCTAACATACAGCTAGGGGCTAACATACAGCCAGGGGCTAACATACAGCTAGGGGCTAACATACAGCTAGGGGCTAACATACAGCCAGGGGCTAACATACAGCCAGGGGCTAACATACAGCTAGGGGCTAACATACAGCTAGGGGCTATCAAATAGAGGCCTGTGTGTCTATTAGTTAGCTCTGAGCTGAACATACATTGTAATATGGCTCTGGTAGTTGACCCAAATAGAGGCCTGTGTGTCTATTAGTTAGCCCTGAGCTGAACATACTGGATTCTGAGATGTTTTCTTTCTTTTGCTGTTGAACAGGTCAGTGTTAGCCTGAGTTATAGTCGAACCGGTCGGTAAGGATTGATTGAAGTTCGATTTGAAATTCAAATCTCCCTACCATCGTATCTCAGCCAACATTTTAGCATTTAGCAGACGCTCTTATCCATAGTGACTTACAGGAGCAATTAGGGTTACGTGCATCAACATCTTTTTTTTACCTTGTCAGCTCGGGGATTCAAAACAGCGACTTGTCGATTACTGGCCCAATGCTCTTAACCGCTAGCCTACCTGCCGACCGGCTAGGATACTTCCCGCCTCTCGTCATGAGCCGTATGGCCAGCCTACCTGCCGACCGGCTAGGATACTTCCCGCCTCTCGGTCATGAGCCGTATGGCCAGCCTACCTGCCGACCGGCTAGGATACTTCCCGCCTCTCGGTCATGAGCCGTATGGCCAGCCTACCTGCCGACCGGCTAGGATACTTCCCGCCTCTCGTCATGAGCCGTATGGCCAGCCTACCTGCCGACCGGCTAGGATACTTCCCGCCTCTCGGTCATATGAGCCGTATGGCCAGCCTACCTGCCGACCGGCTAGGATACTTCCCGCCTCTCGGTCATATGAGCCGTATGGCCAGCCTACCTGCCGACCGGCTAGGATACTTCCGCCTCTCGTCATGAGCCGTATGGCCAGCCTACCTGCCGACCGGCTGGATACTTCCCGCCTCTCGGTCATATGAGCCGTATGGCCAGCCTACCTGCCGACCGGCTAGGATACTTCCCGCCTCTCGGTCATATGAGCCGTATGGCCAGCCTACCTGCCGACCGGCTAGGATACTTCCCGCCTCTCGGTCATATGAGCCGTATGGCCAGCCTACCTGCCGACCGGCTAGGATACTTCCCGCCTCTCGTCATGAGAGGCCGTATGGCCAGCCTACCTGCCGACCGGCTAGGATACTTCCCGCCTCATGAGCCGTATGGCCAGCCTACCTGCCGACCGGCTAGGATACTTCCCGCCTCTCGTCATGAGCCGTATGGCCAGCCTACCTGCCGACCGGCTAGGATACTTCCCGCCTCTCGTCATGAGCCGTATGGCCAGCCTACCTGCCGACCGGCTGGGATACTTCCCGCCTCTCGTCATGAGCCGTATGGCCAGCCTACCTGCCGACCGGCTAGGATACTTCCCGCCTCTCGTCATGAGCCGTATGGCCAGCCTACCTGCCGACCGGCTAGGATACTTCCCTCCTCATGAGCCGTATGGCCAGCCTACCTGCCGACCGGCTAGGATACTTCCCGCCTCTCGTCATGAGCCGTATGGCCAGCCTACCTGCCGACCGGCTAGGATACTTCCCGCCTCTCGTCATGAGCCGTATGGCCAGCCTACCTGCCGACCGGCTAGGATACTTCCCGCCTCATGAGCCGTATGGCCAGCCTACCTGCCGACCGGCTAGGATACTTCCCGCCTCATGAGCCGTATGGCCAGCCTACCTGCCGACCGGCTAGGATACTTCCCGCCTCTCGTCATGAGCCGTATGGCCAGCCTACCTGCCGACCGGCTAGGATACTTCCCGCCTCATGAGCCGTATGGCCAGCCTACCTGCCGACCGGCTGGGATACTTCCCGCCTCATGAGCCGTATGGCCAGCCTACCTGCCGACCGGCTGGGATACTTCCGCCTCTCGTCATGAGCCGTATGGCCAGCCTACCTGCCGACCGGCTGGGATACTTCCCGCCTCTCGGTCATGAGCCGTATGGCCAGCCTACCTGCCGACCGGCTAGGATACTTCCCGCCTCTCGGTCATGAGCCGTATGGCCAGCCTACCTGCCGACCGGCTGGGATACTTCCCGCCTCTCGTCATGAGCCGTATGGCCAGCCTACCTGCCGACCGGCTAGGATACTTCCGCCTCTCGTCATGAGCCGTATGGCCAGCCTACCTGCCGACCGGCTAGGATACTTCCCGCCTCTCGTCATGAGCCGTATGGCCAGCCTACCTGCCGACCGGCTAGGATACTTCCCGCCTCTCGTCATGAGCCGTATGGCCAGCCTACCTGCCGACCGGCTAGGATACTTCCCGCCTCTCGTCATGAGCCGTATGGCCGGCCTACCTGCCGACCGGCTAGGATACTTCCCGCCTCATGAGCCGTATGGCCAGCCTACCTGCCGACCGGCTAGGATACTTCCCGCCTCTCGTCATGAGCCGTATGGCCAGCCTACCTGCCGACCGGCTAGGATACTTCCCGCCTCTCGTCATGAGCCGTATGGCCAGCCTACCTGCCGACCGGCTAGGATACTTCCCGCCTCATGAGCCGTATGGCCAGCCTACCTGCCGACCGGCTAGGATACTTCCCGCCTCATGAGCCGTATGGCCAGCCTACCTGCCGACCGGCTAGGATACTTCCCGCCTCTCGTCATGAGCCGTATGGCCAGCCTACCTGCCGACCGGCTAGTATACTTCCCGCCTCTCGTCATGAGCCGTATGGCCAGCCTACCTGCCGACCGGCTAGGATACTTCCCGCCTCATGAGCCGTATGGCCAGCCTACCTGCCGACCGGCTAGGATACTTCCCGCCTCATGAGCCGTATGGCCAGCCTACCTGCCGACCTGCTAGGATACTTCCCGCCTCTCGTCATGAGCCGTATGGCCAGCCTACCTGCCGACCGGCTAGGATACTTCCCGCCTCTCGGTCATGAGCCGTATGGCCAGCCTACCTGCCGACCGGCTAGGATACTTCCCGCCTCTCGGTCATGAGCCGTATGGCCAGCCTACCTGCCGACCGGCTAGGATACTTCCCGCCTCTCGTCATGAGCCGTATGGCCAGCCTACCTGCCGACCGGCTAGGATACTTCCCGCCTCTCGTCATGAGCCGTATGGCCAGCCTACCTGCCGACCGGCTAGGATACTTCCCGCCTCTCGTCATGAGCCGTATGGCCAGCCTACCTGCCGACCGGCTAGGATACTTC
>NC_088401.1:90138295-90153295 GCF_034236695.1 Oncorhynchus nerka | reverse complement strand
GTATAGGGTGTATAGGGTTTATAGGGGGTAGAGGGTATGTATAGGGTGTATATGGTGTATAGGGTTTATAGGGGGTAGAGGGTATGTATAGGGTGTATAGGGTGTATAGGGTTTATAGGGGGTAGAGGGTGTGTATAGGGTGTATAGGGTGTATAGGCTGTGTATAGGGTGTATAGGGGGTAGAGGCTGTGTATAGGGTGTATAGGGAGTTTATAAGGGGTAGAGGGTATGTATAGGGTGTATAGGGTGTATAGGGTTTATAGGGTTTATAAGGGGTAGAGGGTGTGTATAGGGTGTTTATAGGGGGTAGAGGGTGTGTATAGGGTGTATAGGGTTTATAGGGTGTATATGGTGTATAGGGTTTATAGGGGGTAGAGGGTGTGTATAGGGTGTATAGGGTGTATAGGGTGTATAGGCTGTGTATAGGGTGTATAGGATGTTTATAGGGGGTAGAGGGTATGTATAGGGTGTAGGGGGTGTATAGGGTGTGCTGTGTGGATGTTGTGGGGCCATCTGCATCTGTTTCCTCTGTCCTTTCCCAGATGACAGACGTCCCTGACTATATCTTCCTGTACCTACCAACACAGGACATCTCTCTTCCCCTTCTCTCTCTCTTTGCCTGTTGCTCACTCTCTTTCCCCCACCCCCCGGCCTACCGGCCCACCAGACACCACCAGACACCTCAGCGTCTTCCTCTGCAACCGGACACTTTTAATATGTCATCACTTTTATCACTGAGAAATGATTTCCCCTGCAGGAAAAGGGGAGAGGAGAAATTATACTCCGGTAACAACTTTGTAGCTTGGTTACAGTTAAATTCCCTCACCCCTTTATCTCTCTCTCTCTCTCTCTCCCTCTCTCTCTCCCTCTCTCTCTCCCTCTCTCTCTCTCTCTTTCTCTCTCTCTCTGTCTCTCTCTCTCTCTCTCTCCCCCTCTCTCTCTCCCTCTCTCTCTTTCTCTGTCTCTCTCTCTCTCTCTCTCTCTCTCTCTCTCTCCTCTCTCTCTCTCTCTCTTTCTCTCTCTCTCTCTCTCTCTCTCTCTCTCTCTCTCTCTCTCTCTCTCTCTCTCCCTCTCTCTCTCTCTCTCTCTCTTTTCTCTCTCTCTCTTTCTTTATCTCTCTCTCTTCTCTCTCTCTCCCTCTCTCTGTTTCTCTGTTTCTCTTTCTCTCTTTCTCTCTCTCTCTCTCCCTCTCTCTCTGTTTCTCTCTCACTCTCTCTCTCTCTCTCTCCCTGTCTCTCTCTCTCTCTCTTCTCTCTCTCTCTCTTTTGTGAAACATGGTAAATATAATAATGGTTTATAGCAGAAGCAGGTAACATAGACACATCTTTAGAGCCTGGGCATGCTGTGAAGTCACACAGCGCTACTAAACCACGGTCTGTCGGCCTGGTGCACACAGTGATAAACACCTCGTCACTAATCTGACTCAGATGTCCCAGTGAGGTGGATAAACGCAGGCTGACCGCGGCTCGGGTGTCCTGTCCTCCACTACAAAAATGTGTACCAAGTGGTACCGGTAACAACTCTCTACCTCCTCCTCCTCTCTACCTCCCCCTCCTCTCTACCTCCTCCTCTCTACTCCTCCTCCTCTCTACCTCCTCCTCTCTACCTCCTCCTCTCTACCTCCTCCTCCTCTCTACCTCCTCCTCTCTACCTCCTCCTCCTCTCTACCTCCTCCTCTCTACTCCTCCTCCTCCTCTCTACTCCTCCTCTCTAATCCTCCTCCTCTCTACTCCTCCTCTCTACTCTTCCTCCTCTCTACCTCCTCCTCTCTACTCCTCCTCCTCTCTATCTCCTCCTCTCTACTCCTCCTCCTCTCTACCCCCTCCTCTCTACTCCTCCTCCTCTCTACCTCCTCCTCTCTACCCCCTCCTCTCTACTCCTCCTCCTCTCTACCTCCTCCTCCTCTCTACCTCCTCCTCTCTACCTCCTCCTCCTCTCTACCTCCTCCTCTCTACTCCTCCTCCTCCTCTCTACATCCTCCTCTCTAATCCTCCTCTCTACCTCCTCCTCTCTACCCCCTCCTCTCTACTCCTCCTCCTCTCTACCTCCTCCTCTCTACCCCTCCTCCTCTCTACCTCCCCCTCTCTACCTCCTCCTCTCTACTCCTCCAAAGAAATCTGGAGATTTGGTCAAGATTTGTTTTGAATTCTAAAGAAATCAGGAATGAACAGGATTAGTTGTACCATCAGGAGCCCCTCTTTCATGTCCTCATTACATGAAGTGGAACGTTCCCTACTGTTGATACATTTAAACAAACAGAAATCAACATCGTCACAACCATAAACTCTCCACTCCTTCTCCGTAATGAATTAAGATATGAATATTGGTTTGAATATGTTCATTTGGGTTTTAGAGACATAAAAAAAACGGAGGAAAAATAAAAATGCTACTTTATTTATACGGGGCTGCAGGGTAGCCTAGTGGTTAGAGCGGCGGACTAGCAACCGGAAGGTTGCAAGTTCAAACCCCCGAGCTGACAAGGTACAAATCTGTCGTTCTGCCCCTGAACAGGCAGTTAACCCACTGTTCCTAGGCCGTCATTGAAAATAAGAATTTGTTCTTAACTGACTTGCCTGGTTAAATAAATAAAAAATAAAAAAAATACTTGATTGAAGAAGGACAACTGAGTTTACTCACAAAAGTCAAGCAAGACTCCACATAGGAACATACACTAACTAACACAACAACAACAACAACCACTAAGACTCCAACAATCACGGACTGAACAGAAATGTATGCCAGAGGGTTAAATAAGGAACATGATATGGGAATTGAAACCAGGTGTGATTAATACAGACAAAACAAAACAAAACTGAAACATGGATCGGTGGTGACTAGAAGGCCGAACGACGTCGACCACCGAACAGGTCGACTAATTCCATCAGATTTCCTGAACAATATGATAGAATGGTTAATATAATAATATTAATATATATATATATATATAATATATTATTAATATTAATAATATTCAATCTTTTATAAATGTTTTTATTGAACATAATTTTTTTTGGGGGTTTTGAGTATTTGTTGTCAACTCCGTCGCTGATGACTAACCCCATTAAGATACACGTTTCCAACTTTGTGGCATACAGGATGTGGACACCCTTTAAATGAGTGGATTCTATTTCAGCCACACCCGTTGCTGACCAGTGTATAAAATCAAGCACACAGCCATGCAATCTCCATGGACAAAACATTGGCAGTAGAATGGCCTTACGGAAGAGCTCAGTGACTTTCAACGTGGCACCATCATAGGATGCCACCATTCCAACATGAACTGTTCGTCGGGAGCTTCATGAAATGGGTTTCCATGGCAGAGCAGCCGCATACAAGCCTACGATCACCATGCCAAATGACAAGCGTCAGCTGGAGGGGTGTGAAGCTCGCCACCATTGAACTCTGGAGCAGTGGAAACACGTTCTCTGGAGTCATGAACCAACCCAACCTTACAGAACGGGGCTGTCAAAATGCTTAAGTGCGTAGCGTTTAAAACTTTTCTGTCCTCGGTTTCAACACTCACTACCGAGTTCCAAACTGCCTCTGGAAGTAACGTCAGCACAATAACTGTTCGTCGAGAGCTTCATGAAATGGGTTTCCATGGTCGAGCAGCCGCACACAAGCCTAAGATCACCATGCGCAATTTCAAGCATTGGCTGGAGTGGTGTAAAGCTAGCCGCCATTGGAACAGCCATTGCGCTGTGTGGAGGAATGATTCACGCTTCACCATCAGGCAGTCCGACGGATGAATCTGGGTTTGGCCGATGCCAGGAGAACGCTACTTGCCCAAATGCATGGTGTCAACTGTAAAGTTTGGTGGAGGAGGAATAATGGTCTGGGGCTGTTTTTCATGGTTCGGGCCCCTTAGTTCCAGTGAAGGGAAATCTTAACGCTACAGCATACAATGACATTCTAGAGGATTCTGTGCTTCCAACTTTGTGGCAACAGTTTGGGGAAGGCCCTTTCCTGTTTCAGCATGACAATGCCCCCGCGCACAAAGCAAGATCCATACAGAAATGGTTTGTCAAGATCTGTGTGGAAGAACTTGACTGGCCTGCACAGAGCCCTGGCTTCAATCCCATCGAACACCTTTGGGATGAATTGGAATGCAGACTGCGAGCCAGGCCTCATCGCCTAACATCAGTGACCGACCTCACTAATGCTCTTGTGGCTGAATGGAAGCAAGTCCCCACAGCAATGTTCCAACATCTAGTGGAAAGCCTTCCCAGAAGAGTGGAGGCTGTTATAGCAGCAATGTTCCAACATCTAGTGGAAAGCCTTCCCAGAAGAGTGGAGGTTGTTATAACCTAAGGCCAGCAGTGTGGTTAGGGCCAGAGCAGAGGGACTGGGCAGGGTCAGGGATAGTGGGATAGTGGGGCGGTGAAGGCCCTGTGGGGGGAAACTGGTCATTTCCTCTGGCTCTTCCAGGTGTCATGTTCTCATGAACCCACAATGACCTCACACCAGCAGGCCAAGCTGTAGACACACTTCAACCAATCACAACAAACCTACACTCTCTATACCTCTCTATCCCTAACCTTTAACCTTACCCCACACTGACCTCACACTGACAGGCCAAGCTGAGGCACTGTTCAACATTACCCTACACTTTAACCTTACTAAAGACTCTTACCAATCACAACCCTGCCAATACAGTCTTAGAACTAGTGGTGACTCGAGGAACCCTGGAGATCCTCAAGGAACCCCTGGAGATCCTTAAGGAACCCCTGTAGATCCTCAAGGAACCCCTGGAGATCCTCAAGGAACCCCAGTAGATCCTCAAGGAACCCCTGGAGATCCTCAAGGAACCCCTGGAGATCCTCAAGGAACCCCTGGAGATCCTCAAGGAGCCCCTGGAGATCCTCAAGGAACCCCCTGGAGAGCCCTGGAGATCCTCAAGGAACCCCTGGAGAGCCCCTGGAGATCCTCAAGGAACCCCTGGAGAGCCCCTGGAGATCCTCAAGGAACCCCTGGAGATCCTCAAGGAACCCCTGGAGATCCTCAAGGAACCCCCTGGAGACTAAGTACAACACATAAAATCATAGTTATTTTTTTCATTAAACTTAATCAGTCTACAAATACATGTTTTCACATTGCAATACATGCTCATATAAAGTAGTTGCCTTTCACAACACAACATTACTTTAGATTTGCGTCTCTTTCTTTTGTTAAGACATTTTACTATCACTTAATCCAACTGCTCTCAATGAATGATTACTTAATGTATAATAGATTCGATTTTACATGTCAACGGGTTAGTCTAATAGAGATCGACAACTATATAATGAAAATGTACGTCTGTAAAGTAGACACATAAAAGTATGATAGTCGAATGTACTACTATGTTGATATAAGGACTTTACGGTACGATAAAAAAAAATCTGATATTGACAAAATCAGAGACGCAGTGTACGGAACAAATGAAAGTGTATTGATTGATATGTATTGCTCGCCTGAGGTAGAATACCTCATGATAAGCTGTAGAACACACTATCTACCAAGAGAGTTCTCATCTATATTATTCGTAGCCGTCTATTTACCACCACAAACCGATGCTGGCACTAAGACCGCTCTCAATCAACTCTATAAGGCCTATGAGGCCATAAGCACACAGGAAAAAGGAAAAAGCACATTCAGAAGTGGCGCTCCTAGTGGCCGGGGACTTGAATGCAGGCAACTTAAATAAGTTTTAGCACATTTATACCAGAATGTTACATGTGCAACCAGAGAGAAAAAAACTAGACCACCTTTACTCCACACACAGAGACGCGTACAGAGCTCTCCCTCGCCCTCCATTTGGCAAATCTGAGCATAATTCTATCCTCCTGATTTCTGCTTCCAAGTAAAGGAAGTACTAGTGACTCGTTCAGTACAGAAGTGGACAGATGAAGCGGATGCTACGCTACAGGACTGTTTTGCTAGCACAGACAGGAATATGTTCCGGGATTCATCCAATGACATTGAGGAGTATACCACGTCAGTCATTGGCTTTATCAATAAGTGCATCGACAACGTCTTCCCCACAGTGACTGTACGTACATACCCCAACCAGAAGCCATGGATTACAGGCAACATCCGCATCGAGCTAAAAGCTAAAGGCTAGAGCTGCCGCTTTCAAGGAGCGGGACACTAATCCGGATGTTTATAAGAAATCCCACTATATCAGACGAACCATCACTACACCGGCTCTGACGCTCGTAGGATGTGGCAGGGCTTGAAAACTATTACGAACTAAAAAGGGAAACCCAGCAGCGAGCTGCCCAATGACGCGAGCCTACCAGATGAGGTAAATGCCTTTTACATTCACTTTGACGCAAGCAACACCGGAGCATGCACGAGCTGTTCTGGATGACTGTGTTCACGCTCTCGGTAGCCATGAAGTGCTTTGAAAGACTGGCCATGGCTCACATCAACAGCATCCTCCTGGATACCCTAGACCCACTCCAATTCGCATACCAACCCAACAGATCCACAGATGACGCAATCTCAATCACACTCCACACTGCCCTTTCCCATCTGGACAAAAGGACCACCTATGTGAGAATGCTGTTCATTGACTACAGCTCAGCGTTCAACACCATAGTACACTCAAAGCTCATCACTAAGCTAAGGACCCTAGGGCTAAACACCTCCCTCTGCAACTGGATCCTGGACTTCCTGATGGGATGCCCCCAGGTGGTGAGGGTAGGCAGCAACACATCTGCCACTGATCCTCAACACTGGGGCCCCTCAAGGGTGTGTACTTAGTCCCCTCCTGTACTCCCTGTTCACCCATGACTGCGTGGTCAAACACGACTCCAACACCATCATTAAGTTTGCTGATGACACAACAGTGGTAGGCCTGATCACCGCAATGCAATAAAATGCTAATTAATTACTTAAAAATCATACAATGTGATTTTCTGGATATTTGTTTTAGAGTCCGTCTCTCACAGTTGAAGTGTACCTATGATAAAAATGACAAACCTCTACATGCTTTGTAAGTAGGAAAACCTGCAAAATCGGCAGTGTATCAAATACTTGTTCTCCCCACTGTATATACTAGGCGGTGTCAGATGAAAGCCCATAAAATTGTCAGAGACTCCAGCCACCCCAGTCGTAGCCTGTTCTCTCTGCTTCCGCACGACGGCAAGCGGTACCGGAGCACCAAGTCTAGGACCAAGAGGCTCCTTGACAGCTTCCACCCCCCCCCCCCCCCCCAAACCATAAGACTTCTGAACAATTCATCAAATGGCCACCAGACTATTTACATTGAAAGTTTGATTTGATTTAATACTTTAATATAGGCCAATACATTACTGTAATATAGGCCAATACATTACTGTAATATAGGCCAATACATTACTGTAATATAGGCCAATACATTACTGTAATATAGGCCAATACATTACTGTAATATAGGCCAATACATTACTGTAATATAGGCCAATACATTACTGTAATATAGGCCAATACATTACTGTAATATAGGCCAATACATTACTGTAATATGGGCCAATACATTACTGTAATATGGGCCAATACATTACTGTAATATAGGCCAATACATTACTGTAATATAGGCCAATACATTACTGTAATATAGGCCAATACATTACTGTAATATAGGCCAATACATTACTGTAATATAGGCCAATACATTACTGTAATATAGGCCAATACATTACTGTAATATAGGCCAATACATTACTGTAATATAGGTCCATACATTACTGTAATATAGGTCCATACATTACTGTAATATAGGCCAATACATTACTGTAATATAGGCCAATACATTACTGTAATATAGGCCAATACATTACTGTAATATAGGTCCATACATTACTGTAATATAGGTCCATACATTACTGTAATATAGGTCCATACATTACTGTAATATAGGCCAATACATTACTGTAATATAGGCCAATACATTACTGTAATATAGGCCAATACATTACTGTAATATAGGCCAATACATTACTGTAATATAGGCCAATACATTACTGTAATATAGGCCAATACATTACTGTAATATAGGCCAATACAGAACTGTAATACTGTAATGGTCTGCTGTAATGACTCTAACTGGGAGTGCTCGGCCCGCTCTGTCACAGCCCTACTATACAGGGGATAGATAGGGTGTCATTAGGATGCAGACTCTAACTGGGAGTGCTCGGCCCGCTCTGTCACAGCCCTACTATACAGGGGATAGATAGGGTGTCATTAGGATGCAGACTCTAACTGGGAGTGCTCGGCCCGCTCTGTCACAGCCCTACTATACAGAGGATAGATAGGGTGTCATTAGGATGCAGACTCTAACTGGGAGTGCTCGGCCCGCTCTGTCACAGCCCTACTATACAGAGGATAGATAGGGTGTCATTAGGATGCAGACTCTAACTGGGAGTGCTCGGCCCGCTCTGTCACAGCCCTACTATACAGAGGATAGATAGGGTGTCATTAGGATGCAGACTCTAACTGGGAGTGCTCGGCCCGCTCTGTCACAGCCCTACTATACAGGGGATAGATAGGGTGTCATTAGGATGCAGACTCTAACTGGGAGTGCTCGGCCCGCTCTGTCACAGCCCTACTATACAGGGGATAGATAGGGTGTCATTAGGATGCAGACTCTAACTGGGAGTGCTCGGCCCGCTCTGTCACAGACCTACTATACAGAGGATAGATAGGGTGTCATTAGGATGCAGACTCTAACTGGGAGTGCTCGGCCCGCTCTGTCACAGACCTACTATACAGGGGATAGATAGGGTGTCATTAGGATGCAGACTCTAACTGGGAGTGCTCGGCCCGCTCTGTCACAGACCTACTATACAGAGGATAGATAGGGTGTCATTAGGATGCAGACTCTAACTGGGAGTGCTCGGCCCGCTCTGTCATGAAGATCATGATGATTCTCTTTAGAATGATAAGTGATCTAAACGATGCTTGTTCCTAAGCAACAGGAGTGGTTCTGTTCTGAAAGAGAGGAGCAGTAATATCAGAACAGGAGTGGTTCTGGTCTGAGATGAGCAGTAATATCAGAACAGGAGTGGTTCTGGTCTGAGATGAGCAGTAATATCAGAACAGGAGTGGTTCTGGTCTGAGATGAGCAGTAATATCAGAACAGGAGTGGTTCTGGTCTGAGAGGAGCAGTAATATCAGAACGGCTGCTATCCTTGGCTAGATCTCTCTCTCTGCCTGTAAATCAGGGGTCACACAGAGGGATTCTCATCTAGTCTGAAACAAATCTACTTTGAAAGGAAATCATACACCTCACACACATGGTTACAGGCTTATATAGAACAGATAGTGTTGAAATGTATTACATTTTGAGTTAGAATCCCAATATTACACTTACACAACAGAAGACTGACATTTAACAGAAGTGTTTGGTATAGAAACACCGGATTCGCATCTGGCTTTTTAATTTTGAAATCATCTTTATTAATGATGAAATTATGGAAAATACGAAACAGCATTCTACCCATGAGGCTAAAGATGGCTGTTTTGGTCCATTGACTGCAGGAAAGTGCTACCTGAGGCCCAATCGGCACAGAGGCCATCGGAATCTATGTGTGTCCTCTGTGATGCCAGAACGGTCTCAGTGTAGGAGATTCCAACTGCCCATGTTGATTTACTAGGATTGGTCAGAGTTAGAGAAAGTGTGAGTTTATATAACACATCTAAAAACTATTTTACAGTTGCAGCGTCCAGAACCAGAGCTGTCACCGAGGGTAGATGTCCACCCAGACCCTCCCATATAGGTTTAGGTTTGCGGCCGGGAGTTCGCACCTCTGGGGGGGTGGGGCTGTCACGCTCTGTCCTTAGTTATCTTTGTTTTCTTTATTATTTTGGTTAGGTCAGGGTGTGACGACGGTGGTTTGTGTAGTTTTTGTATTGTCTAGGGTTTTTTGTATGTCTAGAGGTTGTTGTATATCTAGGTGTTTATATGTCTATGGTTGCCTAGATTGGTTCCCAATCGGAGGCAGCTGTTTCTCGTTGTCTCTGATTGGGGACCATATTTAGGTAGCCATATTCCTTGGGTATTTCATGGGTTATTGTCTATGTGAAGTTTATAGCGTCACGTTCATTTTGTTTCTTTGTTAGTGTTTAGTGTTTATTCGTTAATTAAAAGAAGAATGTATGCTTATCACGCTGCGCCTTGGTCTCCTCAATATGACGAACGTGACAGAATAACCCACAGAAAAAGGACCAAGCAGCGTGCTGAAAAGGAGTGGACATCGTGGACCCGGGAGAAAGAGGAGTGGAGGACATCCTGGACCTGGGAGGAGGTAATGCCAGGGGACAAGACCCTGCCACGGAAGCAGGTGGAGATAGCACAGGAGGAACGACTTCGATATGATGGTACACGGCTGGCGAGGAAGCCCGAGAGGCAGCCCCAAGATTTTTTTTTTTTGGGGGGGAGGCACACGAGGAGATTGCATGATTCAGGTTGGAGACCTGAGCCAACTCCTCGTGCCTACTGTGGGGAGCGTGTTACTGGTCAGGCACCGTGTTATGCGGTGGAGCGGAGCGGTGTCTCCTCGCATTGGCCGGGCTAGAATGGGCATCCAGCCAGGAAGGAGGGTGCCGGCTCAGCGCTCCTGGTCTCCAGTGTACCTCCTTGGACCACGATATCCTGCGCTGGGTCTGCGTACTGTGTCTCCGGTGAGTCTGCACAGCCCAGTGCGTCCTGTGCCAGAAAATAAGCATCCAGCCAGGACGGGGTGTGTCAGCTCTACATTCCAGACCTCCAGCCTCCACACTCCAGTACGTCCTGTTCCTCCTCCTCGCACTCGCCCTGAGGTGCGTGTCACCAGCCCGGTACCACTAGTGCCGGCACCATGCACCAGGACTACAGTGCGCCTTGGCAGTCCAGAGTGCCCGGCGCCAGTACCCAGTCCAGAGCGTCCGGCGACAGTACCCAGTCCAGAGCCTCCAGCGAAGGTCTCCAGTCCAGAACCTCCAACGATGGCCACAGTCCGGGGCCTCCAGCGATGGTCCTCAGTCCGGGGCCTCCAGCGATGGTCCTCAGTCCGGGGCCACCAGCGACGGTCCCCAGTCCAGGGTCCCCAGTCCGGGGCCACCAGCGACGGTCCCCAGTCCAGAGCCTCCAGCGACGGTCCCCAGTCCGGAGCCTCCAGCGACGGTCTCCAGTCCGGAACCTCCAACGATGGCCACAGTCCGGGGCCTCCAACGACGGGCCACAGTCCGGGGCCTCCAGCGACGGTCCCCAGTCCGGGGCCTCCAGCGACGGTCCCCAGTCCGGGGCCTCCAGCGACGGTCCCCAGTCCGGGGCCTCCAGCGACGGTCCCCAGTCCAGCGACGGCCTCCAGCGACGGTCCCCAGTCCGGGGTCTCCAGCGACGGTCCCCAGTCCAGGGTCTCCAGCGACGGTCCCCAGTCCGGGGCCTCCAGCGACAGGAATGTGACAGGAATGGTATCAAATGCATCCAACACGTGGTTTCCTTGGTTTGATGCCAGTCGTCCTCCTCTCAGAAAGCTTCCTATGGCTGAAACTGCACCTTAAGTGGCACTGTACTCCCTAATGGGGGCGGCAGCGTAGCCTAGTGGTTAGAGAGTTGGACTAGTAAAACCCCCGAGCTGACAAGGTACAAATCGGTCGTTCTGCCCCTGAACAGGCAGTTAACCCACTGTTCCTAGGCCGTCATTGAAAATAATAATTTGTTCTTAACTGACTTGCCTAGTTAAATAAAGTTTTTTTTTAAATAAAAAAAATAAAAAATCCTTTGGGCCCCAGGATAGGTCATATGTTGACATCAAATCTCTGCGTCTTATCATCTCTCTGGGTGCTAGAATGTGTAATTCAGTGGATTGTTTTTCAGAAGAGGACTGGCCACCCATCATAGCCTGGTTCCTCTCTACCCGGCACAGCCAGAAGAGGACTGGCCACCCATCATAGCCTGGTTCCTCTCTACCCGGCACAGCCAGAAGAGGACTGGCCACCCATCATAGCCTGGTTCCTCTCTAGGTTTATAATCTCCACCCATCATAGCCTGGTTCCTCTCTAGGTTTCTAATCTCCACCCCTCAAAGCCTGGTTCTTCTCTAGGTTTATAATCTCCACCCATCATAGCCTGGTTCCTCTCTAGGTTTCTAATCTCCACCCCTCAAAGCCTGGTTCCTCTCTAGGTTTATAATCTCCACCCATCATAGCCTGGTTCCTCTCTACCCGGCACAGCCAGAAGAGGACTGGCCACCCATCATAGCCTGGTTCCTCTCTACCCGGCACAGCCAGAAGAGGACTGGCCACCCATCATAGCCTGGTTCCTCTCTACCCGGCACAGCCAGAAGAGGACTGGCCACCCATCATAGCCTGGTTCCTCTCTACCCGGCACAGCCAGAAGAGGACTGGCCACCCATCATAGCCTGGTTCCTCTCTAGATTTATAATCTCCACCCATCATAGCCTGGTTCCTCTCTAGATTTATAATCTCCACCCATCATAGCCTGGTTCCTCTCTAGGTTCATAATCTCCACCCATCATAGCCTGGTTCCTCTCTACCCGGCACAGCCAGAAGAGGACTGGCCACCCATCATAGCCTGGTTCCTCTCTAGGTTTATAATCTCCACCCATCATAGCCTGGTTCCTCTCTAGGTTTATAATCTCCACCCATCATAGCCTGGTTCCTCTCTAGGTTTCTAATCTCCACCCCTCATAGCCTGGTTCCTCTCTAGGTTTCTAATCTCCACCCATCATAGCCTGGTTCCTCTCTAGGTTTCTTCCTAGGTTCTGGCCTTTCTAGGGAGTTTTTCCTAGCCACCGTGCTTCTACACCTGCATTGCTTGCTGTTTGGGGTTTTAGGGCTGGGTTTCTGTACAGCACTTTGAGACATCAGCTGATGTAAGAAGGACTTTATGAATACGTTTGATTGATTGACTGCAGACAGTTTTAATGTGTGGGAGATCTGAGTGTGTGTGTACCTGCGTGTGTGTGTCCTGAGTCAATCCCCTTGAGATGTTTTCTGACTTAATTAGCTGTGACACACGCACACACACACTCTCACGCGCACGCACACACACACACACACACACACACACACACACACACACACACACACACACACTCGTTTACCACTTAGAGAGAAAACCACTTACAGATTCACCTCACTTTGCAGAAAGCGTGTAGCAGCTATGATTTCTGGGCTCATCAGAGTAGAGTTATATTCCCTGGAGTTGAAGAGCAGCTTCAGTTCAAACCCACAGCACCAAAGCATCTCTAAAACAAACCACAGGCTTTACTTTGCTTTCTGTTTACCACTACAGTAACCTGAAACAGGGAGGACGGTGATGAGGAGGACATGTGAAGAGACAACTCGGAGACAAGAGACAGACAGACAGACCACATTAGATGACATAACCTTGTCAAGTGAAAAGACAACTCATCCCTCAGAGACTATACCTCCTGGACACACAGTTATACAAAAACAACTCTGATCTTTTTCATATTCTCATATGTTGTAGTTTAGACCCTATTTGGTATCATCTGAGCTGTGATGTGATGTGCCCACAATCGGTTGAGGCACAAAATCCTCTTGAACACAGGGTGAGTCTCATTTCAATAGAGGGTGGGTCTCATTTCAATAGAGGGTGGGTCTCATTTCAATAGAGGGTGAGTCTCATTTCAATAGAGGGTGGGTCTCATTTCAATAGAGGGTGGGTCTCATTTCAATAGAGGGTGGGTCTCATTTCAATAGAGGGTGGGTCTCATTTCAATAGAGGGTGGGTCTCATTTCAATAGAGGGTTGGGTCTCATTTCAATAGAGGGTGGGTGTCATTTCAATAGAGGGTGGGTGTCATTTCAATAGAGGGTTGGTGTCATTTCAATAGAGGGTGGGTCTCATTTCAATACAGGGTGAGTCTCATTTCAATAGAGGGTGGGTGTCATTTCAATAGAGGGTTGCTACGTTAGCTAGCTGGCTATGACAGAGGGATGCTATATTAGCTAGCTGGCTATAACAGAGGGATGCTATGTTAGCTAGCTGGCTATAACAGAGGGATGCTATGTTAGCTAGCTGGCTATAACAGAGGGATGCTATGTTAGCTAGCTGGCTATAACAGAGGGATGCTATGTTAGCTAGCTGGTTATGACAGAGGGATGCTATGTTAGCTAGCTGGCTATAACAGAGGGATGCTATGTTAGCTAGCTGGTTATAACAGAGGGAGGCTATGTTAGCTAGCTGGCTATAACAGAGGGATGCTATGTTAGCTAGCTGACTATGACTATCCAACACAACACTGGAACTCTTCCAAGTCAAGGTAACCTTTTGGTTTTACAAATGTATTGTCAGTGGGGCTGAGAGACAAGGCAAGAAGGACCTTCTACACCATCAAAAGGAACATACAATTTGATATACCAATTAGGATCTGGCTAAAAATACTTGAATCAGTTATAGAACCCATTGCCCTTTATGGTTGTGAGGTTTGGGGTCCGATCACCAACCAAGAATTCACAAAATGGAACAAAAAATATCCTCTGTGTAAAAAAACAAATAAGACATGTGAAGAAGAATTAGGCCTCTAATTATCAAAATCCAGAAAAGAGCCGTTAACTTATTATGGCTGCAATCCCGTTAACGGGATAAGTGTCATCAACAACCGCTGAATAGCATAGCGCTACTTTCAATGAATATTACTAAAAATAGTTATATTCATGAATTCACAAGTGCAAT
This sequence comes from Oncorhynchus nerka, assembly GCF_034236695.1. Classification (NCBI taxonomy): domain Eukaryota; kingdom Metazoa; phylum Chordata; class Actinopteri; order Salmoniformes; family Salmonidae; genus Oncorhynchus; species Oncorhynchus nerka. Next base: position 90,138,626 of record NC_088401.1, on the reverse strand, counting down.
ATAGGAAAACACAGATTAGCCTTTTGTTAATCCACCTGTCATGTCAGATTTTGAAAATATGCTTTACAGAGAAAGCAATCCAAGCGTTTGTGTAAGTTTATCGATCGCACGACAAAACATTATGTAGACTTAGCATTAAGTAGCTTGGTCACGAAAATCAGAAAAGCAATGAAATTAATCGTTTACCTTTGATGATCTTCGGATGTTTTCACTCACGAGACTCCCAGTTACACAACAAATGCTCCTTTTGTTCCATAAAGATTATTTTTATATCCAAAATACCTCAGTTTGTTTGGCGCGTTATATTCAGAAATCCACAGGAAAGAGCGGT
>NC_088401.1:90115795-90133295 GCF_034236695.1 Oncorhynchus nerka | reverse complement strand
CTCTCTCTCGATCCTTCCATCTTCTGACATTCTCTCTCTCTCTCTCTCTCTCTCTCTCTCTCTCTCTCTCTCCATCCTTCCATCTTCTGACATTCTCTCTCTCTCTCTCTCTCTCTCTCTCTCTCTCTCTCTCTATCCATCCTTCCATCTTCTGACATTCTCTCTTTCTCTATCCATCCTTCCATCTTCTGGCATTCTCCAAGAGGCCTGTAGCTGGAACACAGCTGTTGAACTCCTGTAGAGACTGGTGTGTTTCTCTCTCCCTCAAGTGTTATTTCTCTCTCTCTCTTTCTCTCTAGTTGTGGTTGGCAGGTGAGAGTAGGAGCTATGCCTCCTGGAGCTGACAACACACTCTCTAGTTGTGGTTGGCAGGTGAGAGTAGGAGCTATGCCTCCTGGAGCTGACAACACACTCTCTAGTTGTGGTTGGCAGGTGAGAGTAGGAGCTATGCCTCCTGGAGCTGACAACACACTCTCTAGTTGTGGTTGGCAGGTGAGAGTAGGAGCTATGCCTCCTGGAGCTGAGAACACACTCTCTAGTTGTGGTTGGCAGGTGAGAGTAGGAGCTATGCCTCCTGGAGCTGACAACACACTCTCTAGTTGTGGTTGGCAGGTGAGAGTAGGAGCTATGCCTCCTGGAGCTGACAACACACTCTCTAGTTGTGGTTGGCAGGTGAGAGTAGGAGCTATGCCTCCTGGAGCTGACAACACACTCTCTAGTTGTGGTTGGCAGGTGAGAGTAGGAGCTATGCCTCCTGGAGCTGAGAACACACTCTCTAGTTGTGGTTGGCAGGTGAGAGTAGGAGCTATGCCTCCTGGACCTGACAACACACTCTCTAGTTGTGGTTGGCAGGTGAGAGTAGGAGCTATGCCTCCTGGAGCTGAGAACACACTCTTGTTTTCCTCATCTTGTCTCCTGCCTTGATCTTAAAGTGGAACTGACAGCATTTGAACTACTTTGCAGATATGAGACAAAAAAAAAAAAAAAAAAAAAGATTGTATTTAACTCAATGTCCCATGATGTACGCTAAGGCAGAATAGATGGATGCAGTTCAATGCATGATTCATATAATTCACCAATACATACATAAATACTTGGTAGTCCCAAACATATCACTGTGAGGTTATAAATTATAGCTGGCCTGGTACATTGTTTTAGTGCCTCCATTCGGGAAGCACTGGTTCAGTTTCAATGACTCAATATTTTGGATAAAAACGGACTAATGTAACGTTAACTAAGGCTGGGAATGTCACTACAATCAAACTAGCAAGGGCAATGAGCACAAGTCAGTCATAACGTGGCTAATAGGCTAGCGTATCTATTGATGTAGCAAGCTAAAACACGGAGCCTAACGTTAGCTAGAGAGCTAGCTGCTAGGAGGATCTTTAAGTCATTGGAGGAGTGGGTGAGTGACTGACTTTTTCCCCTCGTATCATATTTTCGTGGCTACACAGCTAGAGATGCAGGTGTCATTTGGTTTGTTAGCAAGAAACGTGAATCGCTTTGTAATGAAAGATAATGAAATGATAATAATGAAATAAATAATGAAAGATACACAACAACAACAAAAAACAAGGCCGCAAATAACGGGCCGCAATGCAATAAACAATCAGTCACAAACAAACATGGGGGAACAGAGGGTTAAATAATGAACAAGTAATTGGGGGGATTGAAACCAGGTGTGTAAGACAAAGACAAAACAAATGGAAAGTGAAAAGTGGATCGGCGATGGCCAGAAGGCCGGTGACGTCGAACGCCGCCCGAACAAGGAGAGGGACCGACTTCGGCGGAAGTCGTGACATCTGGCTAGCTGTCAACTCCGATTTCAGACCACTCTTGTCTGAGTGTGCCAGAGAGCCAGAATAACTGAGGAATTTACAAACGCTCAACACCTGCTGAATATGGTGTCAGTAAATGTAGCCAAAAAAGGTCATAGTTGGTCAAGAATGTTCTAAATAACACGTAAACAGGCTAACCAGCTCTGCTAGGGCTAGTAAAATGATCAGAGTGAGGTGTGCTCTCATTTGTGTCTGGATGTAGCTAGCTAGCAAGCTAGCCAACTTTAGCCAGTTAGCTTGGGGGTTTAGTTGGGACAACACATGCATTGGCAGGCAATCTGCAGTTGGACGAGCAGGCTATTCCCCATAGTTAATTCCCCATAGTTAATTCCCCATAGTTAATTGGTGTAATTTTGACTGCCTACTAGCTGAAAAAGTTTGAGAAGTTTTATCCGTTAGATTTTAGCTGATCTTGCATGATTGTCCCAACCAAGCACCCAAGCTAACTGGCTAAAGTTGACTAGCTTGCTAGCTAGCTACATCCAGACACAAATGAGAGCACACCTCACTCTGACCAGTCTTTGAATGGAGATAAAACTGTCCAGTTTGAGTGTTTGTTGCAGCTCATTCCAGTCGCTAGCTGCAGCAAACTGAAAAGAGGAGCGACCCAGGGATGTGTGTGCTTTGGGGACCTTTAACAGAATGTGACTGGCAGAATGGGTGTTGTATGTGGAGGATGAGGGCTGCAGTAGATATCTCAGATAGGGGGGAGTGAACATGTGTTGTATGTGGAGGATGAGGGCTGCAGTAGATATCTCAGATAGGGGGGAGTGAACAGGTGTTGTATGTGGAGGATGAGGGTTGCAGTAGGTATCTCAGATAGGGGGGAGTGAACAGGTGTTGTATGTGGAGGATGAGGGCTGCAGTAGATATCTCAGATAGGGGGGAGTGAACAGGTGTTGTATGTGGAGGATGAGGGCTGCAGTAGATATCCCAGATAGGGGGGAGTGAACAGGTGTTGTATGTGGAGGATGAGGGCTGCAGTAGGTATCTCAGATAGGGGGGAGTGAACAGGTGTTGTATGTGGAGGATGAGGGCTGCAGTAGGTATCCCAGATAGGGGGGAGTGAACGGGTGTTGTATGTGGAGGATGAGGGCTGCAGTAGGTATCCCAGATAGGAGGAAGTGAACAGGTGTTGTATGTGGAGGATGAGGGCTGCAGTAGATATCTCAGATAGGGGGGAGTGAACAGGTGTTGTATGTGGAGGATGAGGGCTGCAGTAGGAGCGAACAGGTGTTGTATGTGGAGGATGAGGGCTGCAGTAGGTATCTCAGATAGGGGGGAGTGAACAGGTGTTGTATGTGGAGGATGAGGGCTGCAGTAGATATCCCAGATAGGGGGGAGTGAACAGGTGTTGTATGTGGAGGATGAGGGCTGCAGTAGATATCTCAGATAGAGGGGAGTGAACAGGTGTTGTATGTGGAGGATGAGGGCTGCAGTAGATATCTCAGATAGGGGGGAGTGAACAGGTGTTGTATGTGGAGGATGAGGGCTGCAGTAGGTATCTCAGATAGGGAGGAGTGAGGCCTAAGAGGGTTTTATAAATAAGCATCAACCAGTGGGTCTTGCGACGGGTATAACAGAGATGACCAGTTTACAGAGGAGTATAGAGTGCAGTGATGTGTCCTATAAGAAGCACTGGTGCCAAATCTGATGGCCGAATGGTAAAGAACATCTAGCCGCTCCAGAGCACCCTGACCTGCCGATCTATAAATTACGTCTCCGTAATCTAGCCTGGGTAGGATGGTCATCTGAATCAGGGTTAGTATGGCAGCTGGGGTGAAAGAGGAGCGATTACGATAGAGGAAACCAAGTCCTGATTTAATATAGGGAAGGATAGCCCTATTGATCAATAGCACTGTAATGTGTATGAGGACTTGCATGGTATTTAGTTGCATATTTGCAGAAATCCATTGAAGTGGCTGTTGTTGAATGTATTATAATGCCTGTAAACACACAGTCCAGTCCGATGTTCTTCCTCTATAGACGTTCTCCTCTCCGATGTTCTTCCTCTTCCTCTATAGACGTTCTCCTCTCCCATGTTCTTCCTCTGCCTCTATAGACGTTCTCCTCTCCCATGTTCTTCCTCTGCCTCTATAGACGTTCTGCTCTCTCGTGTTCTTCCTCTATAGACGTTCTGCTCTCTCGTGTTCTTCCTCTATAGACGTTCTCCTATGTTCTTCCTCTGCCTCTATAGACGTTCTGCTCTCCGATGTTCTTCCTCTTCCTCTATAGACGTTCTCCTATGTTCTTCCTCTGCCTCTATAGACGTTCTCCTATGTTCTTCCTCTGCCTCTATAGACGTTCTCCTATGTTCTTCCTCTGCCTCTATAGACGTTCTACTCTCCTATGTTCTTCCTCTGCCTCTATAGACGTTCTACTCTCCTATGTTCTTCCTCTGCCTCTATAGACGTTCTACTCTCCTATGTTCTTCCTCTGCCTCTATAGACGTTCTCCTCTCTCGTGTTCTTCCTCTGCCTCTATAGACGTTCTACTCTCTCGTGTTCTTCCTCTGCCTCTATAGACGTTCTGCTCTCCCATGTTCTTCCTCTGCCTCTATAGACGTTCTGCTCTCCCATGTTCTTCCTCTGCCTCTATAGACGTTCTGCTCTCTCGTGTTCTGCCTCTGCCTCTATAGACGTTCTCCTCTCTCGTGTTCTGCCTCTATAGACGTTCTGCTCTCCTATGTTCTTCCTCTGCCTCTATAGACGTTCTACTCTCCTATGTTCTTCCTCTGCCTCTATAGACGTTCTGCTCTCTCGTGTTCTGCCTCTATAGACGTTCTGCTCTCTCGTGTTCTGCCTCTATAGACGTTCTCCTCTCCTATGTTCTTCCTCTGCCTCTATAGACGTTCTCCTCTCTCATGTTCTGCCTCTATAGACGTTCTGCTCTCTCGTGTTCTGCCTCTATAGACGTTCTCCTCTCCTATGTTCTTCCTCTGCCTCTATAGACGTTCTCCTCTCCTATGTTCTTCCTCTGCCTCTATAGACGTTCTGCTCTCTCGTGTTCTGCCTCTATAGACGTTCTCCTCTCTCGTGTTCTGCCTCTATAGACGTTCTGCTCTCTCATGTTCTGCCTCTATAGACGTTCTGCTCTCTCGTGTTCTGCCTCTATAGACGTTCTGCTCTCTCGTGTTCTGCCTCTATAGACGTTCTGCTCTCTCGTGTTCTGCCTCTATAGACGTTCTGCTCTCTCATGTTCTGCCTCTATAGACGTTCTGCTCTCTCGTGTTCTGCCTCTATAGACGTTCTCCTCTCTCATGTTCTGCCTCTATAGACGTTCTGCTCTCTCATGTTCTGCCTCTATAGACGTTCTGCTCTCTCGTGTTCTGCCTCTATAGACGTTCTGCTCTCTCGTGTTCTGCCTCTATAGACGTTCTGCTCTCTCGTGTTCTGCCTCTATAGACGTTCTCCTCTCTCGTGTTCTGCCTCTATAGACGTTCTCCTCTCTCATGTTCTGCCTCTATAGACGTTCTCCTCTCTCATGTTCTGCCTCTATAGACGTTCTGCTCTCTCGTGTTCTGCCTCTATAGACGTTCTCCTCTCTCATGTTCTGCCTCTATACACGTTCTCCTCTCTCATGTTCTGCCTCTATAGACGTTCTACTCTCTCATGTTCTGCCTCTATAGACGTTCTGCTCTCTCATGTTCTGCCTCTATAGACGTTCTACTCTCTCATGTTCTGCCTCTATAGACGTTCTACTCTCCCATGTTCTGCCTCTATAGACGTTCTACTCTCTCATGTTCTGCCTCTATAGACGTTCTACTCTCCCATGTTCTGCCTCTATAGACGTTCTACTCTCTCATGTTCTGCCTCTATAGACGTTCTACTCTCCCATGTTCTGCCTCTATAGAAGAAAACAGAAGTTCAGTAAAACCGTAATATAAAAGAAACAACCTGACCTCTCATTTTACTGAACTCTCATTGTACTGAGCTCTCATTGTACTGAGCTCTCATTGTACTGAACTCTCATTGTACTGAACTCTCATTGTACTGAACTCTCATTGTACTGAACTCTCATTTTACTGAGCTCTCATTGTACTGAGCTCTCATTGTACTGAGCTCTCATTGTACTGAACTCTCATTGTACTGAACTCTCATTGTACTGAACTCTCATTGTACTGAGCTCTCATTGTACTGAACTCTCATTTTACTGAACTCTCATTGTACTGAACTCTCATTGTACTGAACTCTCATTTTAGTCCAGGAGCAACTGTATATCTTCTTTTGAACCAGACTTTTATTTAGAAACTCCAAGAGAGCCTTGGCCAAGTCCCAAATAACACTGTGTTCCCTTTATAATACCCTCCTGTTACCCTCCTGTTACCCTCCTGTTACCCCTCCGTTACCCTACTGTTACCCCTCCGTTACCCTCCTGTTGCCCTACTGTTACCCCTCCGTTACCCTCCTGTTGCCCTCCTGTTACCCTCCTGTTGCCCCTCCGTTACCCTCCTGTTACCCTCCTGTTGCCCCTCCGTTACCCTACTGTTGCCCCTCCTGTTGCCCTCCTGTTGCCCCTCCGTTACCCTCCTGTTGCCCCTCCGTTACCCTCCTGTTACCCTCCTGTTGACCCTCCGTTACCCTACTGTTGCCCTACTGTTGCCCCTCCTGTTGCCCTCCTGTTACCCTCCTGTTGCCCCTCCGTTACCCTCCTGTTGCCCCTCCGTTACCCTCCTGTTGCCCCTCCGTTACCCTCCTGTTACCCTCCTGTTACCCTCCTGTTGCCCTCCTGTTGCCCTCCTGTTACCCTCCTGTTGCCCTCCTGTTGCCCTCCTGTTACCCTCCTGTTGCCCCTCCGTTACCCAACTGTTGCCCCTCCGTTACCCTACTGTTGCCCCTCCGTTACCCTCCTGTTACCCTCCTGTTGCCCCTCCGTTACCCTCCTGTTACCCTCCTGTTACCCCTGCATTACCCTCCTGGTACCCCTCCTGTTACCCTCCTGTTACCCTACTGTTGCCCCTCCGTTACCCTCCTGTTACCCTCCTGTTGCCCCTCCATTACCCTCCTGGTACCCCTCCTGTTACCCTCCTGTTACCCTACTGTTGCCCCTCCGTTACCCTCCTGGTACCCCTCCGTTACCCTCCTGTTGCCCTACTGTTGCCCCTCCATTACCCTCCTGTTGCCCCTCCGTTACCCTCCTGTTACCCTCCTGTTGCCCCTCCGTTACCCTCCTGTTGCCCCTCCGTTACCCTCCTGTTACCCCTCCGTTACCCTCCTGTTGCCCCTCCGTTACCCTCCTGTTGCCCCTCCGTTACCCTCCTGTTGCCCTCCTGTTACCCTCCTGTTGCCCCTCCGTTACCCTCCTGTTACCCTCCTGTTGCCCCTCCGTTACCCTCCTGTTACCCCTCCGTTACCCTCCTGTTGCCCCTCCGTTACCCTCCTGTTGCCCCTCCGTTACCCTCCTGTTGCCCCTCCATTACCTTCCTGTTACCCTCCTGTTGCCCCTCCTTTACCCTACTGTTGCCCCTCCTGTTGCCCTCCTGTTGCCCTCCTGTTGCCCCTCCGTTACCCTCCTGTTGCCCTTCCGTTACCCTCCTGTTGCCCCTCCGTTACCCTCCTGTTGCCCTACTGTTGCCCCTCCTGTTGCCCTCCTGTTGCCCCTCCGTTACCCTCCTGTTACCCTCCTGTTGCCCTCCTGTTACCCTCCTGTTGCCCCTCCGTTACCCAACTGTTGCCCGTCCGTTACCCTACTGTTGCCCCTCCGTTACCCTCCTGTTACCCTCCTGTTGCCCCTCCATTACCCTCCTGTTGCCCCTCCATTACCCTCCTGGTACCCTCCTGTTGCCCCTCCGTTACCCTCCTGTTACCCTCCTGTTGCCCCTGCATTACCCTCCTGGTACCCCTCCTGTTACCCTCCTGTTACCCTACTGTTGCCCCTCCGTTACCCTCCTGTTACCCTCCTGTTGCCCCTCCATTACCCTCCTGGTACCCCTCCTGTTACCCTCCTGTTGCCCCTCCGTTACCCTCCTGTTGCCCCTCCATTACCCTCCTGTTGCCCCTCCGTTACCCTCCTGTTGCCCTACTGTTGCCCCTCCGTTACCCTCCTGTTGCCCTACTGTTACCCCTCCTGTTGCCCCTCCTGTTGCCCCTCCGTTACCCTACTGTTGCCCCTCCGTTACCCTCCTGTTGCCCCTCCGTTACCCTCCTGTTGCCCTCCTGTTGCCCCTCCATTACCCTCCTGTTGCCCCTCCGTTACCCTCCTGTTGCCCCTCCGTTACCTTCCTGTTACCCTCCTGTTGCCCCTCCTTTACCCTCCTGTTGCCCCTCCTGTTGCCCTCCTGTTGCCCCTCCGTTACCCTCCTGTTGCCCTTCCGTTACCCTCCTGTTACCCTCCTGTTGCCCCTCCGTTACCCTACAGTTGCCCTACTGTTGCCCCTCCTGTTGCCCTCCTGTTACCCTCCTGTTGCCCCTCCGTTACCCTCCTGTTGCCCCTCCGTTACCCTCCTGTTACCCTCCTGTTGCCCTCCTGTTGCCCTCCTGTTACCCTCCTGTTGCCCCTCCGTTACCCAACTGTTGCCCCTCCGTTACCCTACTGTTGCCCCTCCGTTACCCTCCTGTTGCCCCTCCATTACCCTCCTGTTGCCCCTCCATTACCCTCCTGGTACCCTCCTGTTGCCCCTCCGTTACCCTCCTGTTACCCTCCTGTTGCCCCTGCATTACCCTCCTGGTACCCCTCCTGTTACCCTCCTGTTACCCTACTGTTGCCCCTCCGTTACCCTCCTGTTACCCTCCTGTTGCCCCTCCATTACCCTCCTGGTACCCCTCCTGTTACCCTCCTGTTGCCCCTCCGTTACCCTCCTGTTGCCCCTCCATTACCCTCCTGTTGCCCCTCCGTTACCCTCCTGTTGCCCTACTGTTGCCCCTCCGTTACCCTCCTGTTGCCCTACTGTTGCCCCTCCGTTACCCTCCTGTTGCCCTACTGTTACCCCTCCTGTTGCCCCTCCTGTTGCCCCTCCGTTACCCTACTGTTGCCCCTCCGTTACCCTCCTGTTGCCCCTCCGTTACCCTCCTGTTGCCCTCCTGTTGCCCCTCCATTACCCTCCTGTTGCCCCTCCATTACCCTCCTGTTGCCCCTCCGTTACCCTCCTGTTGCCCCTCCGTTACCCTCCTGTTGCCCCTCCGTTACCCTCCTGTTGCCCCTCCGTTACCCTCCTGTTGCCCCTCCATTACCCTCCTGTTACCCTCCTGTTGCCCCTCCTTTACCCTCCTGTTGCCCCTCCTGTTGCCCTCCTGTTGCCCTCCTGTTGCCCCTCCGTTACCCTCCTGTTGCCCTTCCGTTACCCTCCTGTTACCCTCCTGTTGCCCCTCCGTTACCCTACAGTTGCCCTACTGTTGCCCCTCCTGTTGCCCTCCTGTTACCCTCCTGTTGCCCCTCCGTTACCCTCCTGTTGCCCCTCCGTTACCCTCCTGTTGCCCCTCCGTTACCCTCCTGTTACCCTCCTGTTGCCCTCCTGTTGCCCTCCTGTTACCCTCCTGTTGCCCCTCCGTTACCCAACTGTTGCCCCTCCGTTACCCTACTGTTGCCCCTCCGTTACCCTCCTGTTACCCTCCTGTTGCCCTCCTGTTGCCCTCCTGTTACCCTCCTGTTGCCCCTCCGTTACCCAACTGTTGCCCCTCCGTTACCCTACTGTTGCCCCTCCGTTACCCTCCTGTTACCCTCCTGTTGCCCCTCCATTACCCTCCGGTTGCCCCTCCGTTACCCTCCTGTTACCCTCCTGTTGCCCCTGCATTACCCTCCTGGTACCCCTCCTGTTACCCTCCTGTTACCCTACTGTTGCCCCTCCGTTACCCTCCTGTTACCCTCCTGTTGCCCCTCCATTACCCTCCTGGTACCCCTCCTGTTACCCTCCTGTTGCCCCTCCGTTACCCTCCTGTTGCCCCTCCGTTACCCTCCTGTTGCCCCTCCGTTACCCTCCTGTTGCCCTACTGTTGCCCCTCCGTTACCCTCCTGTTGCCCTACTGTTACCCTCCTGTTGCCCCTCCTGTTGCCCCTCCGTTACCCTACTGTTGCCCCTCCGTTACCCTCCTGTTGCCCCTCCGTTACCCTCCTGTTGCCCTCCTGTTGCCCCTCCATTACCCTCCTGTTGCCCCTCCATTACCCTCCTGTTGCCCCTCCATTACCCTCCTGTTGCCCCTCCGTTACCCTCCTGTTGCCCCTCCATTACCCTCCTGTTGCCCTCCGTTACCCTCCTGTTGCCCTCCTGTTGCCCTCCTGTTACCGTCCTGTTGCCCTCCTGTTACCGTCCTGTTGCCCTCCTGTTGCCCTCCTGTTGCCCTCCTGTTGCCCTCCTGTTGCCCTCCTGTTACCCAACTGTTGCCCCTCCGTTACCCAACTGTTGCCCCTCCGTTACCCTCCTGTTACCCTCCTGTTGCCCTACTGTTGCCCCTCCATTACCCTCCTGTTGCCCCTCCATTACCCTCCTGGTACCATCCTGTTGCCCCTCCGTTACCCTCCTGTTACCCAACCTGTTGCCCCTCCATTACCCTCCTGGTACCCCTCCATTACCCTCCTGGTACCCTACTGTTGCCCCTCCGTTACCCTCCTGTTACCCTCCTGTTGCCCCTCCATTACCCTCCTGGTACCCCTCCTGTTACCCTCCTGTTACCCTACTGTTGCCCCTCCGTTACCCTCCTGGTACCCCTCCGTTACCCTACTGTTGCCCCTCCATTACCCTCCTGTTGCCCCTCCATTACCCTCCTGTTGCCCCTCCGTTACCCTCCTGTTACCCTCCTGTTGCCCCTGCATTACCCTCCTGGTACCCCTCCTGTTACCCTCCTGTTACCCTACTGTTGCCCCTCCGTTACCCTCCTGTTACCCTCCTGTTGCCCCTCCATTACCCTCCTGTTGCCCCTCCGTTACCCTCCTGTTGCCCCTCCATTACCCTCCTGTTGCCCCTCCGTTACCCTCCTGTTGCCCTACTGTTACCCTCCTGTTGCCCCTCCTGTTGCCCCTCCGTTACCCTACTGTTGCCCCTCCGTTACCCTCCTGTTGCCCCTCCGTTACCCTCCAGTTGCCCTCCTGTTGCCCCTCCATTACCCTCCTGTTGCCCCTCCATTACCCTCCTGTTGCCCCTCGGTTACCCTCCTGTTGCCCCTCCATTACCCTCCTGTTGCCCTCCTGTTACCCTCCTGTTGCCCTCCTGTTGCCCTCCTGTTGCCCTCCTGTTGCCCCTCCGTTACCCAACTGTTGCCCCTCCGTTACTCTACTGTTGCCCCTCCGTTACCCTCCTGTTACCCTCCTGTTGCCCTACTGTTGCCCCTCCATTACCCTCCTGTTGCCCCTCCATTACCCTCCTGGTACCATCCTGTTGCCCCTCCGTTACCCTCCTGTTACCCTCCTGTTGCCCCTCCATTACCCTCCTGGTACCCCTCCTGTTACCCTCCTGTTACCCTACTGTTGCCCCTCCGTTACCCTCCTGTTACCCTCCTGTTGCCCCTCCATTACCCTCCTGGTACCCCTCCTGTTACCCTCCTGTTACCCTACTGTTGCCCCTCCGTTACCCTCCTGGTACCCCTCCGTTACCCTCCTGTTACCCTACTGTTGCCCCTCCATTACCCTCCTGTTGCCCCTCCATTACCCTCCTGTTGCCCCTCCTGTTGCCCTACTGTTGCCCTACTGTTGCCCCTCCGTTACCCTCCTGTTGCCCCTCCGTTACCCTCCTGTTGCCCTACTGTTGCCCCTCCGTTACCCTCCTGTTGCCCTACTGTTGCCCTACTGTTGCCCCTCCGTTACCCTCCTGTTGCCCCTCCGTTACCCTCCTGTTGCCCTACTGTTACCCCTCCGTTACCCTACTGTTACCCCTCCGTTACCCTCCTGTTGCCCTACTGTTGCCCCTCCGTTACCCTCCTGTTGCCCCTCCGTTACCCTCCTGTTGCCCCTCCGTTACCCTCCTGTTGCCCTACTGTTACCCCTCCGTTACCCTACTGTTACCCCTCCGTTACCCTCCTGTTGCCCCTCCGTTACCCTCCTGTTGCCCTACTGTTACCCCTCCGTTACCCTCCTGTTGCCCCTCCGTTACCCCTCCGTTACCCTCCTGTTGCCCTACTGTTGCCCCTCCTTTACCCTCCTGTTACCCTCCTGTTACCCCTCCGTTACCCTCCTGTTGCCCTACTGTTACCCCTCCGTTACCCTACTGTTACCCCTCCATTACCCTCCTGTTGCCCCTCCGTTACCCTCCTGTTGCCCTACTGTTACCCCTCCGTTACCCTCCTGTTGCCCCTCCGTTACCCCTCCGTTACCCCTCCGTTACCCTCCTGTTGCCCTACTGTTGCCCCTCCGTTACCCTCCGTTACCCTCCTGTTACCCTCCTGTTGCCCCTCCATTACCCTCCTGTTGCCCTCCTGTTGCCCTACTGTTGCCCCTCCATTACCCTCCTGTTACCCTCCTGTTGCCCCTCCGTTACCCTCCTGTTGCCCCTCCATTACCCTCCTGTTGCCCCTCCATTACCCTCCTGTTACCCTCCTGTTACCCCTCCGTTACCCTCCTGTTGCCCTACTGTTACCCCTCCGTTACCCTCCTGTTGCCCAGTGCCCATAGGGAAAAAGGGGCCATTTGGGCCACATCCTAGGTTTATTTTGTATTTAGTAAACGGCAGAGATATGGATATTTTCAACATGATGACTGTATCTCTTCAAGTATCTGTGTTCAGTTCTGCTGCAGAGAGCTGCCCACCTAGATGATACTGACACTATACCAAGCCTGCCTCCAAAAATGGCACCCTAATTCATATTTACATGGCATCCAGAAAGTCTTCAGACCTCTTCACTTTTTCCACATTTGGTTACGTTACAGCTTTATTCTAAAATGGATGAAAAATCCTCATCAATCTACACACAATACCCCATAATGACATCACAATACCCCATAATGACATCACAATACCCCATAATGACATAATGAGAGTGATTTGTGTTGTCGCCTACCCTTTCCACTTGGGGGCGGCCCGTCAGGAAGTCCAGGATCCAGTTGCAGAGGGAGGTGTTTAGTCCCAGGATCCAGTTGCAGAGGGAGGTGTTCAGTCCCAGGGTCCTTAGCTTAGTGATGAGCTTTGAGGACAGTATGGTGTTGAACACTGAGTTGTTGTCAATGAACAGCATTCTCACATACAGTAACTGTTCCTTTTGTCCAGGTGGGAAAGGGCAGTGTGGAGTGCAATAGAGATTGCATCATCTGTGGATCTCTTGGGGCGGTATGCAAATTGGAGTGGGTCTAGTGTTTCTGGGATAATGGTGTTGATGTGAGCCATGACCAGCCTTTCAAAGCATTTCATGGCTACAGACATGAGTGCTACGGGTCAGTAGTCATTTAGGCAGGTTAATTTAAGGTTCTTTTCTACAGGGACTTTGATGGTCTGCTTGAAACTTGTTGGTATTACATAGTCAGACATGGAGAATATCTCTCTCTCTCTCTCTCTCTCTCTCTCTCTCTCTCTCCAATTCAAGGGCTCTATTGGCATGGGAAACATGTGTTAACATTGCCAAAGCAAGTGAGGTAGATAATATATAAAGTGAATATATAAAGTGAAATAAACAATAAAAATTAACAGTAAACATTACACATACAGAAGTTTCAAAACAATAAAGACATTGCAAATGTCATATTATATATATACAGTGTTTTAACAATGTACAAATGGTAAAGGACACAAGATAAAATAAATAAGCATAAATATGGGTTGTATTTACAATGGTGTGTGTTCTTCACTGGTTGCCCTTTTCTTGTGGCAACAGGTCACAAATCTTGCTGCTGTGATGACACACTGTGGTATTTCACCCAGTAGATATGGGAGTTTATCAAAATTGGATTTGTTTTCGAATTCTTTGTGGATCTGTGTAATCTGAGGGAAATATGTCTCTCTAATATGGTCATACATTGGGCAGGAGGTTAGGAAGTGCAGCTCAGTTTCCACCTCATTTTGTGGGCAGTGAGCACATAGCCTGTCTTCTCTTGAGAGCCATGTCTGCCTACGGCGGCCTTTCTCAATTGCAAGGCTATGCTCACTGAGTCTGTACATAGTCAAAGCTTTCCTTAATTTTGGGTCAATCACAGTGTCAAGTAATTATCTTTTTGTTTTCTCATGATTGTGCTGCTGTCCTGGGGCTCTGTTCACAAACACAAACACACCCTACAGAGCCCCAGGACCAGCTTGCTTAGGGGACTCTTCTCCAGGTTCATCTTTCTGTAGGTGATGGCTTTGTTATTGGAGGTTTGGGAATCACTTCCTTTTAGGTGGTTGTAGAATTTAACGTCTCTTTTCTGGATTTTGATAATTAGTGGGTATCGGCCTAATTCTGCTCTGCATGCATTATTTGGTGTTCTACGTTGTACACAGAGGATATTTTTGCAGAATTCTGCGTACAGAGTCTCAATTTGGTGTTTGTTATAATGAGCACTAGGGGAGACAGAGAGCTGGTTTCAAGCGCAGGGCGCAGCAGGTGTTTATTTGTAAAGGACCACAGGAGGAGGCAGGTAGCTGGGTCAAGGGGCAGGCAGAACGTCATACACAGGAGGAGGCAGGTAGCTGGGTCCAGGGGCAGGCAGAACGTCATACACAGGGGTCGAAAAGGGCAACAGTACAGGCAGGGAAAAGGCTAGTAACGTAGTCTGGGAAATCAGGCAATAGGTAGATAACAGGGAATCCGATAGACTAAAGTACAGGCAGGGAACAGGCATCGTTAGTGAGGCAGGCAAAAAATATCAAACACGGGAGGAATAAATCACAGAGGAAAACTGAGCTCTGAAAGCCGTGTGTCACAAAACAAACAATACCTCACAATGATGGGGGTGCAAAGGCCTGAACTAAATAGTGTGTGATAATGACATACAGGTATGTGATCAGGTGATTAGAATTCAGATGATTAGGATCTGGAGAGTGAGCTGCGTTCAGGGGATCTATGTGTTTGAGAGTGGGATCTGGAGAGTGAGCTGCGTTCAGGGGATCTATGTGTTTGAGAGTGGGATCTGGACAGTGAGCTGCGTTCAGGGGATCTATGTGTTTGAGAGTGGGATCTGGACAGTGAGCTGCGTTCAGGGGATCTATGTGTTTGAGAGTGGGATCTGGAGAGTGAGCTGCGTTCAGGGGATCTATGTGTTTGAGAGTGGGATCTGGAGAGTGAGCTGCGTTCAGGGGATCTATGTGTTTGAGAGTGGGATCTGGAGAGTGAGCTGCGTTCAGGGGATCTATGTGTTTGAGAGTGTAAGTTGGAAGCAGACGTTACATTTGTCCCATTATGTGAATTCTTAGTTGGTGAGGGGACTCCAGATCTCACAACCATAAAGGGCAATGGGTTCTATGACTGATTCAAGTATTTTCTGCCAGATCCCAATTGGTATGTCGAATTTTGATGTTATAGAAGGCCCTTCTTGCCTTGTCTCTCAGATCGTTCACAGCTTTGTAGAAGTTACCTGTGGTGCTGATGTTTAGGCTGAGGAATGTATAGTTGTTTGTGTGCTCCAGGGCAACAGTGTCTAGATGGAATTTGTATTGTCTTGGCAACTGGACCTTTTTTGGTAAACCATTATTTTGGTCTCACTGAGATTTACTGTCAGGGCCCAGGTCTGTGAGGTCCCAGGTCTGTCAGGGCCCAGGTCTGTCAGGGTCAAGGTCTGTCAGGGCCCAGGTCTGTCAGGGCCCAGGTCTGTCAGGGCCCCAGGTCTGTCAGGGCCCATGTCTGTCAGGGACCAGGTCTGTCAGGGCCCAGGTCTGTCAGGGTCCAGGTCTGACAGAATCTGTGCTGAAGATCTAGGTGCTGCTGTTTGTTGGGGACAGAAGCACCAGATAATCAGCAAACAATATACATTTGACTTCAGATTCTAGTAGGGTGAGACCGGGTGCTGCAGACTTTTCTAGTGCCCTCGCCAATTCGTTGATATATATGTTGAAGAGGGTGGGGCTTGACATGCATCCCTGTCTCACACCCCGGCCATGTGGAAATACATTTTTGTGTTTTTTTGTCAATTTTAATGTTTGTGTACATGGATTTTATGTTGACTGTTTTTCCCCCAACACCACTTCGTTTAGACCAATGGGAGGTCCTTGTTGGGGTTGACCAATGGTGTTTCGTCTGGAGATGGAGTTGGCTCCTCCCCTTCCATCAATTTGTTTAGCAGACTTTGCCTTTGTTCTGGTTTGTTTCTTTTGTCATTTCAGATGTGCAGGGTGAATACGTGGTCTGTCGATTTTCCCAATGTTGCTGTTGATGCATATCCCACGGTAGTTATTGGGGTCAAATTTGTCTCCACTTTTGTGGATTGGATGATCAGTCCTTGGTTCCAAATATTGGGGAAGATGCCAGAGCTAAGGATGATGTTATTGAAGAGTTTTAATACTGCCAATTGGAATATGTGGTCTGTATATTTAATCATTTAATTTTCACCACCTTGGGGGCGGCCCGTCATGAAGTCCAGTACCCAGTTGCACAGGGCGGGGTCGAGACCCAGGGTCTCGAGCTTGATGACGAGCTTGGAGGGTACTATGGTGTTGAATGCCGAGCTGTAGTCGATGAACAGCATTCTCACATAGGTATTCCTCTTGTTCAGATGGGTTAGGGCAGTGTGCAGTGTGGTTGAGATTGCATCGTCTGTGGACCTATTTGGGCGGTAAGCAAATTGGAGTGGGTCTAGGGTGTCAGGTAGGGTGGAGGTGATATGGTCCTTGACTAGTCTCTCAAAGCACTTCATGATGGCGGAAGTGAGTGCTACGGGGCGGTAGTCGTTTAGCTCAGTTACCTTAGCTTTCTTGGGAACAGGAACAATGGTGGCCCTCTTGAAGCATGTGGGAACAGCAGATTGGTATAGGGATTGATTGAATATGTCCGTAAACACACCGGCCAGCTGGTCTGCGCATGCTCTGAGGGCGCGGCTGGGGATGCGGTCTGGGCCTGCAGCCTTGCGAGGGTTAACACGTTTAAATGTATTACTCACCTCGGCTGCAGTGAAGGAGAGTCCGCATGTTTTCGTTGCAGGCCGTGTCAGTGGCACTGTATTGTCCTCAAAGCGGGCAAAAAAGTTATTTAGTCTGCCTGGGAGCAAGACATCCTGGTCCGTGACTGGGCTGGTTTTCTTCTTGTAGTCCGTGATTGACTGTAGACCCTGCCACATACCTCTTGTGTCTGAGCCGTTGAATTGAGATTCTACTTGGTCTCTGTACTGACGCTTAGCTTGTTTAATAGCCTTGCGGAGGGAATAGCTGCACTGTTTGTATTCGGTCATGTTACCAGTCACCTTGCCCTGATTAAAAGCAGTGGTTCGCGCTTTCAGTTTCACGCGAATGCTGCCATCAATCCACGGTTTCTGATTAGGGAATGTTTTAATCGTTGCTATGGGAACGACATCTTCAACGCACATTCTAATGAACTCGCTCACCGAATCAGCGTATTCGTCAATGTTGTTATCTGACGCAATACGAAACATATCCCAGTCCACGTGATGGAAGCAGTCTTGGAGTGTGGAGTCAGCTTGGTCGGACCAGCGTTGGACAGACCTCAGCGTGGGAGCTTCTTGTTTTAGTTTCTGTCTGTAGGCAGGGATCAACAAAATGGAGTCGTGGTCAGCTTTTCCGAAAGGAGGGCGGGGCAGGGCCTTATATGCGTCGCGGAAGTTAGAGTAACAATGATCCAAGGTTTTACCACCCCTGGTTTGCGCAATCGATATGCTGATAAAAT
>NC_088401.1:90088295-90110795 GCF_034236695.1 Oncorhynchus nerka | reverse complement strand
TTTTGGTTACTACATGAATCCGTATGTGCTATTTGATGTCTTCACAATTATTCTATAATGTAGAAAATAGTCCAAAATTTAGAAAAACCCTTGAATGAGTCGGTGTTCTAAAACTTTTGACCGGTAGTGTACATTTGGTCATGTAGTTTACCTTTTCTATTCATTTCATAGAACCTATTGGAAATGTCCTCTGTTCTAGAATGTTATCATAGAACCTACTGGAAATGTCCTCTGTTCTAGAATGTTATCATATAACCTACTGGAAATGTCCTCTGTTCTAGAATGTTATCATATAACCTACTGGAAATGTCCTCTGTTCTAGAATGTTATCATAGAACCTACTGGAAATGTCCTCTGTTCTAGAGTATTATCATATAACCTACTGGAAATGTCCTCTGTTCTAGAATGTTATCATAGAACCTACTGGACATGTCCTCTGTTCTAAAATGTTATCATAGAACCTACTGGAAATGTCCTCTGTTCTAGAATGTTATAATAGAACCTACTGGAAATGTCCTTTGTTCTAGAATGTTATCATAGAACCACAGCTCTCTCTAGTCCTCTTTTCTAAAATGTTATCATAGAACCTACTGGACATGTCTTCTGTTCTAGAATGTTATCATAGAACCACAGCTCTCTCTAGTCCTCTGTTCTAGCATGTTATCATAGCTCTGTTCTAGCATGTTATCATAGAACCACAGCTCTCTAGTCCTCTGTTCTAAAAATGTTATCATAGAACCACAGCTCTTTCTAGTCCTCTGTTCTAGAATGTTATCATGTAACCACAGCTCTCCCTAGTCCTCTGTTCTAGAATGTTATCATAGAACCACAGCTCTCTCTAGTCCTCTGTTCTAGAATGTTATCATAGAAGCACAGCTCTCTCTAGTCCTCTGTTCTAGAATGTTATCATAGAACCACAGCTCTCTCTAGTCCTCTGTTCTAGAATGTTATCATAGAACCACAGCTCTCTCTAGTCCTCTGTTCTAGAATGTTATCATAGAACCACAGCTCTCTCTAGTCCTCTTTTCTAAAATGTTAATATAGAACCTACTGGACATGTCTTCTGTTCTACAATGTTATCATAGAACCACAGCTCTCTCTAGTCCTCTGTTCTACAATGTTATCATAGAACCACAGCTCTCTCTAGTCCTCTGTTCTACAATGTTATCATAGAACCACAGCTCTCTCTAGTCCTCTGTTCTACAATGTTATCATAGAACCACAGCTCTCTCTAGTCCTCTGTTCTACAATGTTATCATAGAACCACAGCTCTCTCTAGTCCTCTGTTCTACAATGTTATCATAGAACCACAGCTCTCTCTAGTCCTCTGTTCTAGCATGTTATCATAGAACCACAGTTCTCTCTAGTCCTCTGTTCTAGGGAAAACAGCTTAGGGATTTTATCAAGCTGGAGTTTTGCAATGGCTTTATCTCTGTTTATATGCCAAATAAAAATGTAAAATATTATTTTCCTTGGTAGTTTGAGGTGATTTTCCCCTAAATAAATATCTGGCACACCCTTTCCATTCCTCCCTTTGGCGTCCCTCTAGTTTCTGACAAAAATATTTCAATTTTCAGTCAGTCAGTCAGTCAGTCAGTCAGTCAGTCAGTCAGTCAGTCAGTCAGTCAGAAGCTGTAGCAGTAGAGAAATAATACATCTGCTGTCTCCTTGGTTTCTACAGTACTACATCTGTCTGTAGTAGTAGTTGGCTCTGTTAGTCTCCTTGGTTTATACAGTACTACATCTGTCTGTAGTAGTAGTTGGCTCTGTTAGTCTCCTTGGTTTATACAGTACTACATCTGTCTGTAGTAGTAGTTGGCTCTTTTAGTCTCCTTGGTTTATATAGTACTACATCTGTCTGTAGTAGTAGTTGGCTCTGTTAGTCTCCTTGGTTCATACAGTACTACATCTGTCTGTAGTTGTAGTTGGCTCTGTTAGTCTCCTTGGTTTCTACAGTACTACATCTGTCTGTAGTAGTAGTTGGCTCTGTTAGTCTCCTTGGTTTATACAGTACTACATCTGTCTGTAGTAGTAGTTGGCTCTGTTAGTCTCCTTGGTTTCTACAGTACTACATCTGTCTGTAGTAGTAGTTGGCTCTGTTAGTCTCCTTGGTTTATACAGTACTACATCTGTCTGTAGTAGTAGTTGGCTCTGTTAGTCTCCTTGGTTTATACAGTACTACATCTGTCTGTAGTAGTAGTTGGCTCTGTTAGTCTCCTTGGTTTCTACAGTACTACATCTGTCTGTAGTAGTAGTTGGCTCTGTTTAGTCTCCTTGGTTTCTACAGTACTACATCTGTCTGTAGTAGTAGTTGGCTCTGTTAGTCTCCTTGGTTTATACAGTACTACATCTGTCTGTAGTAGTAGTTGGCTCTGTTAGTCTCCTTGGTTTATACAGTACTACATCTGTCTGTAGTAGTAGTTGGCTCTGTTAGTCTCCTTGGTTTCTACAGTACTACATCTGTCTGTAGTAGTAGTTGGCTCTGTTAGTCTCCTTGGTTTATACAGTACTACATCTGTCTGTAGTAGTAGTTGGCTCTGTTTAGTCTCCTTGGTTTATACAGTACTACATCTGTCTGTAGTAGTAGTTGGCTCTGTTAGTCTCCTTGGTTTATACAGTACTACATCTGTCTGTAGTAGTAGTTGGCTCTGTTAGTCTCCTTGGGTTCTACAGTACTACATCTGTCTGTAGTAGTAGTTGGCTCTGTTAGTCTCCTTGGTTTTGACAGTACTACATCTGTCTGTAGTAGTAGTTGGCTCTGTTAGTCTCCTTGGTTTATACAGTACTACATCTGTCTGTAGTAGTAGTTGGCTCTGTTAGGCTCCTTGGTTTATACAGTACTACATCTGTCTGTAGTAGTAGTTGGCTCTGTTTAGTCTCCTTGGTTTCTACAGTACTACATCTGTCTGTAGTAGTAGTTGGCTCTGTTAGTCTCCTTGGTTTATACAGTACTACATCTGTCTGTAGTAGTAGTTGGCTCTGTTAGTCTCCTTGGTTTATACAGTACTACATCTGTCTGTAGTAGTAGTTGGCTCTGTTAGTCTCCTTGGTTTATACAGTACTACATCTATCTGTAGTAGTAGTTGGCTCTGTTAGTCTCCTTGGTTTCTACAGTACTACATCTGTCTGTAGTAGTAGTTGGCTCTGTTAGTCTCCTTGGTTTATACAGTACTACATCTGTCTGTAGTAGTAGTTGGCTCTGTTAGTCTCCTTGGTTTCTACAGTACTACATCTGTATGTAGTAGTAGTTGGCTCTGTTAGTCTCCTTGGTTTATACAGTACTACATCTGTCTGTAGTAGTAGTTGGCTCTGTTAGTCTCCTTGGTTTATACAGTACTACATCTGTCTGTAGTAGTAGTTGGCTCTGTTTAGTCTCCTTGGTTTATACAGTACTACATCTGTCTGTAGTAGTAGTTGGCTCTGTTAGTCTCCTTGGTTTATACAGTACTACATCTGTCTGTAGTAGTAGTTGGCTCTGTTAGTCTCCTTGGGTTCTACAGTACTACATCTGTCTGTAGTAGTAGTTGGCTCTGTTAGTCTCCTTGGTTTTGACAGTACTACATCTGTCTGTAGTAGTAGTTGGCTCTGTTAGTCTCCTTGGTTTATACAGTACTACATCTGTCTGTAGTAGTAGTTGGCTCTGTTAGTCTCCTTGGTTTATACAGTACTACATCTGTCTGTAGTAGTAGTTGGCTCTGTTAGTCTCCTTGGTTTTGACAGTACTACATCTGTCTGTAGTAGTAGTTGGCTCTGTTAGTCTCCTTGGTTTATATAGTACTACATCTGTCTGTAGTAGTAGTTGGCTCTGTTAGTCCCCTTGGTTTATACAGTACTACATCTGTCTGTAGTAGTAGTTGGCTCTGTTAGTCTCCTTGGTTCATACAGTACTACATCTGTCTGTAGTAGTAGTTGGCTCTGTTAGTCTCCTTGGTTTTGACAGTACTACATCTGTCTGTAGTAGTAGTTGGCTCTGTTAGTCTCCTTGGTTTATATAGTACTACATCTGTCTGTAGTAGTAGTTGGCTCTGTTAGTCTCCTTGGTTTATACAGTACTACATCTGTCTGTAGTAGTAGTTGGCTCTGTTAGTCTCCTTGGTTTCTACAGTACTACATCTGTCTGTAGTAGTAGTTGGCTCTGTTAGTCTCCTTGGTTTATACAGTACTACATCTGTCTGTAGTAGTAGTTGGCTCTGTTAGTCTCCTTGGTTTATACAGTACTACATCTGTCTGTAGTAGTAGTTGGCTCTGTTAGTCTCCTTGGTTTCTACAGTACTACATCTGTCTGTAGTAGTAGTTGGCTCTGTTAGTCTCCTTGGTTTATCTAGTTGCTCCTACCCTCTACTTTTTTGAACATTTTGTTAAAAATCGCGCAACATTTCAGCGCCCTGCTACTCATGCCAGGAATATAGTACGTTCATATGGTTAGAATGTGTGTATAGGAAACCCTCGGACGTTTTTAAAACTGGTTAAATCACGACTGTGGCTATTACATAACGTGCGTTACATCGGAAAGCGCAGGAAAACCTGATCACAGAAAATGGAAATAAATATCCTTGCGCCACTTCCAGCAATTGTTAACAGTGAGCCGAATTAGATAAGACCGAGCATTCAACTCCCACAGCATCCCCATGTAGTCGAGTATCTTGTGAATTTAATCCTCTTTGATTCTTGGTTGAACCGAAAGAGGGGCACGACGTACCTCCGGTCTCCGCCCAGATCATTCCGGAAGAGCTCTCTCCTGAAATTTTTTCCAAGACGACAGCTAATGATATGTACATCGCCTCCTGATGAATTTTATCGCTTATTAACGTTTACTAATACCTAAAGTAGCATTACAAACGTATTTCGAAGTGTTTTGTGAAAGTTTATCGTCTACTTTTTGAATTTAAAAAAATGACGTTACGTTGTGAAATCGCTGTTTTTTTCGTTTATCACACAGTCTACATATAACGATATCTTGGCTTTATAGGGCCCGATTTAATCGAAATAAAGACCCAATAGTGTTTATGGGACATCTAGGAGTGCCAACAAAGAAGATGGTGAAAGGTAATGACTGTTTTCTATTTTATTGTGCGATTTGTGTAACGCCGAAATGCTAATTATTTTGTTTACGTCCCCTGCTGTGCTTTTCTGTTGTAGTGTATTGGTGCATGCTATCAGATAATAGCTTCTCATGCTGTCGCCGAAAAGCATTTTAAAAATCTGACTTGTTGCCTGGATTCACAACGAGTGTAGCTTTAATTTGATACCCTGCATGTGTATTTTAATGAACTTTTGAGTTTTAACTAATACTATTAGCATTTAGCGTAGCGCATTTGCATTTCCAGAGCTCTAGTTGGGACGCAAGCGTCCCAGGTAGAGGTAAGAGGTTATACAGTACTACATCTGTCTGTAGTAGTAGTTGGCTCTGTTAGTCTCCTTGGTTTATACAGTACTACATCTGTCTGTAGTAGTAGTTGGCTCTGTTTAGTCTCCTTGGTTTATACAGTACTACATCTGTCTGTAGTAGTAGTTGGCTCTGTTAGTCTCCTTGGTTTATACAGTACTACATCTGTCTGTAGTAGTAGTTGGCTCTGTTAGTCTCCTTGGTTTCTACAGTACTACGTCTGTCTGTAGTAGTAGTTGGCTCTGTTAGTCTCCTTGGTTTTGACAGTACTACATCTGTCTGTAGTAGTAGTTGGCTCTGTTAGTCTCCTTGGTTTATACAGTACTACATCTGTCTGTAGTAGTAGTTGGCTCTGTTAGTCTCCTTGGTTTATACAGTACTACATCTGTCTGTAGTAGTAGTTGGCTCTGTTAGTCTCCTTGGTTTATACAGTACTACATCTGTCTGTAGTAGTAGTTGGCTCTGTTAGTCTCCTTGGTTTCTACAGTACTACATCTGTCTGTAGTAGTAGTTGGCTCTGTTAGTCTCCTTGGTTTATACAGTACTACATCTGTCTGTAGTAGTAGTTGGCTCTGTTAGTCTCCTTGGTTTATATAGTACTACATCTGTCTGTAGTAGTAGTTGGCTCTGTTAGTCTCCTTGGTTTCTACAGTACTACATCTGTCTGTAGTAGTAGTTGGCTCTGTTAGTCTCCTTGGTTCATACAGTACTACATCTGTCTGTAGTAGTAGTTGGCTCTGTTAGTCTCCTTGGTTTTGACAGTACTACATCTGTCTGTAGTAGTAGTTGGCTCTGTTAGTCTCCTTGGTTTATACAGTACTACATCTGTCTGTAGTAGTAGTTGGCTCTGTTAGTCTCCTTGGTTTCTACAGTACTACATCTGTCTGTAGTAGTAGTTGGCTCTGTTAGTCTCCTTGGGTTATACAGTACTACATCTGTCTGTAGTAGTAGTTGGCTCTGTTAGTCTCCTTGGTTTATACAGTACTACATCTGTCTGTAGTAGTAGTTGGCTCTGTTAGTCTCCTTGGGTTATACAGTACTACATCTGTCTGTAGTAGTAGTTGGCTCTGTTAGTCTCCTTGGTTTCTACAGTACTACATCTGTCTGTAGTAGTAGTTGGCTCTGTTAGTCTCCTTGGTTTATATAGTACTACATCTGTCTGTAGTAGTAGTTGGCTCTGTTAGTCTCCTTGGGTTATACAGTACTACATCTGTCTGTAGTAGTAGTTGGCTCTGTTAGTCTCCTTGGTTTATACAGTACTACATCTGTCTGTAGTAGTAGTTGGCTCTGTTAGTCTCCTTGGGTTATACAGTACGACATCTGTCTGAAGTAGTAGTTGGCTCTGTTAGTCTCCTTGGTTTCTACAGTACTACATCTGTCTGTAGTAGTAGTTGGCTCTGTTAGTCTCCTTGGGTTATACAGTACGACATCTGTCTGTAGTAGTAGTTGGCTCTGTTAGTCTCCTTGGTTTCTACAGTACTACATCTGTCTGAAGTAGTAGTTGGCTCTTTGGTTTCAAGTCTCAAACTGAACTAAAGATCTACTTCCTCCCAGTTTGTCAGTTGTCTGCTGTTCCTCAAGAATATACAATATTGACTATCTTTGTAAAACACCTAACAACGTCGAGAGCAATCCTCATTGGCTGTTTCAGGGGGAAGGTGGGAAGTGGGCTGAGGCCTCAGGGTTTTGAGTTTGGACTGTGGACTGGAAACCTTGCCTCTGTTCTAACCCTAAACCTGTTTCTTCTCTCTCTTTCCTCTCTCCTATCTGTCTGTCTGTCTGTCTTTCCATCCGTCTGTCTGTCTGTGTCTGTCTGTCTGTCTGTCTGTCTGTCTGTCTGTCTGTCTGTCTGTCTGTCTGTCTGTCTGTCTGTCTGTCTGTCTGTCTGTCTGTCCGTCTGTCTGCCTCTCTCTCGCTCTGCCTCTCTCTCGCTCTTTGTCCGTCTGTCCGTCCGTCTGTCCGTCCGTTTGTCTCTGTCTCTCGCTCTGCCTCTCTCTCGCTCTTTCTCTCTCTCGCTCTGCCTCTCTCTCGCTCTGTCTCTCTCTCGCTCTTTCTCTCTCTCGCTCTGCCTCTCTCTCGCTCTGCCTCTCTCTCGCTCTGTCTCTCTCTCGCTCTGTCTCTCTCTGTCTCTCTCTCGCTCTGCCTCTCTCTCGCTCTTTGTCCGTCTGTCCGTCCGTCTGTCCGTCCGTTTGTCTCTGTCTCTCGCTCTGCCTCTCTCTCGCTCTTTCTCTCTCTCGCTCTGCCTCTCTCTCGCTCTGTCTCTCTCTCGCTCTTTCTCTCTCTCGCTCTGCCTCTCTCTCGCTCTGTCTCTCTCTCGCTCTGTCTCTCTCTCGCTCTGTCTCTCTCTCGCTCTTTGTCCGTCTGTCCGTCCGTCCGTCTCTGTCTCTCGCTCTGCCTCTCTCTCTCTCTGTCTCTACTTGCGGTGACGAGCGGGTTAAGGATAGGAAATGTGCCGCGGGAATTAGAGGTTAGGGTCAGGTAGGAAATGTGGTGTTTCCAGAAATAGAAGAGGTATGAGGCATCTTCCATCCTCCATCCTGATGGGAACTTCCTCTCTGACTGTCCCCCTGTCAGTCTCTCGGGTGGGAGGGGGGGGGGGGGCTTGTATCCTGGTCCTGCCCCTCAGTCCCTCTCTGTGTCAGCCTTATAACATTATCTAGCCCCCCGGCCTCTTTCTGTGCTGGGTTGACCCAGAGTACCGCCTCAGCCCTGTGGAGGGCACTGTCCTGTGTTGGTTCACTAACCTAGTCCAGCCCCTGGCGTGTCTCTGTGTGGGGGACACTGTCCTGTGTTGGTTCACTAACCTAGTCCAGCCCCTGGCTTGTCTCTGTGTGGGGGACACTGTCCTGTGTTGGTTCACTAACCTAGTCCAGCCCCTGGCTTGTCTCTGTGTGGGGGACACTGTCCTGTGTTGGTTCACTAACCTAGTCCAGCCCCTGGCTTGTCTCTGTGTGGGGGACACTGTCCTATGTTGGTTCACTAACCTAGTCCAGCCCCTGGCTTGTCTCTGTGTGGGGGACACTGTCCTGTGTTGGTTCACTAACCTAGTCCAGCCCCTGGCTTGTCTCTGTGTGGGGGACACTGTCCTGTGTTGGTTCACTAACCTAGTCCAGCCCCTGGCTTGTCTCTGTGTGGGAGACACTGTCCTGTGTTGGTTCACTAACCTAGTCCAGCCCCTGGCTTGTCTCTGTGTGGGGGACACTGTCCTGTGTTGGTTCACTAACCTAGTCCAGCCGCTGGCTTGTCTCTGTGTTGGGGACACTGTCCTGTGTTGGTTCACTAACCTAGTCCAGCCCCTGGCTTGTCTCTGTGTGGGGGACACTGTCCTGTGTTGGTTCACTAACCTAGTCCAGCCCCTGGCTTGTCTCTGTGTGGGGGACACTGTCCTGTGTTGGTTAACTAACCTAGTCCAGCCGCTGGCTTGTCTCTGTGTGGGGACACTGGCTTGTCCAGCCCCTCTGTCTCTGTGTGGGGGACACTGTCCTGTGTTGGTTCACTAACCTAGTCCAGCCCCTGGCTTGTCTCTGTGTGGGGGACACTGTCCTGTGTTAGATCCACTAACCTAGTCCAGCCCCTGGCTTGTCTCTGTGTGGGGGACACTGTCCTGTGTTAGATCCACTAACATCTTCTCTCTGTGTGGGGGACACTGTCCTGTGTGTTTAACTAACCTAGTCCAGCCCCTGGCTCTCCTGGGCCCTCTCTGTGTGGGCCCTAAACCAGCCTGGTCCTGCCCCTCTCTGTGTGGCCCCTAAACATGAGGCAGGTTACCCCCCAGGACAATATGAGGCAGGTTACCCCCCAGGACAATATGAGGCAGGTTACCCCCCAGGACAATATGAGGCAGGTTACCCCCCAGGACCAGGACAATATGAGGCCGACATAAGGCAGGAATAACCCCCTGGGAGAAGGGTCTGGGAACCATACCATTCACGGACCACCTCTGCTTCCCAATGCTCTCTTCCCACCTCAGACCCACTCACTGTTTGTTGTCTATCAGTAAAACCACACTGGACAAAACGTAATGTCATTCATCCAGCCAGCTTGGTGTAGGTGCCTTTCATTCCCCGGGTGGCGAAGGAAGATATGATTTTATCATGTGTTTTTTTGTGGGCTTTATTAAAGATATTGAATGTACACATTTGAGTGGTGAAGAGAAATAATGACTCATGTGGGACTTGATTAAAGAGCAGATGAGCTGTCTATTGTAGAGATAGGATGGATGACAGTACATCTATTGTACTGGGGTTCTTCACCAGCAGAGAGGATGGATGACAGTACATTTATTGTACTGGGGTTCTTCACCAGCAGAGAGAGAGGATGGATGACAGTACATCTATTGTACTGGGGTTCTTCACCAGCAGAGAGAGAGGATGGATGACAGTACATTTATTGTACTGGGGTTCTTCACCAGCAGAGAGAGAGGATGGATGACAGTACATCTATTGTACTGGGGTTCTTCACCAGCAGAAAGCGAGGATGGATGACAGTACATCTATTGTACTGGGGTTCTTCACCAGCAGAGAGAGAGGATGGATGACAGTACATCTATTGTACTGGGGTTCTTCACCAGCAGAGAGCGAGGATGGATGACAGTACATTTATTGTACTGGGGTTCTTCACCAGCAGAGAGAGAGGATGGATGACAGTACATTTATTGTACTGGGGTTCTTCACCAGCAGAGAGAGAGGATGGATGACAGTACATTTATTGTACTGGGGTTCTTCACCAGCAGAGAGAGAGGATGGATGACAGTACATCTATTGTACTGGGGTTCTTCACCAGCAGAGAGCGAGGATGGATGACAGTACATCTATTGTACTGGGGTTCTTCACCAGCAGAGAGAGGATGGATGACAGTACATCTATTGTACTGGGGTTCTTCACCAGCAGAAAGCGAGGATGGATGACAGTACATCTATTGTACTGGGGTTCTTCACCAGCAGAGAGAGAGGATGGACGACAGTACATCTATTGTACTGGGGTTCTTCACCAGCAGAAAGCGAGGATGGATGACAGTACATCTATTGTACTGGGGTTCTTCACCAGCAGAGAGAGAGGATGGATGACAGTACATCTATTGTACTGGGGTTCTTCACCAGCAGAGAGAGAGGATGGATGACAGTACATCTATTGTACTGGGGTTCTTCACCAGCAGAGAGCGAGGATGGATGACAGTACATCTATTGTACTGGGGTTCTTCACCAGCAGAGAGAGAGGATGGATGACAGTACATCTATTGTACTGGGGTTCTTCACCAGCAGAAAGCGAGGATGGATGACAGTACATCTATTGTACTGGGGTTCTTCACCAGCAGAGAGAGAGGATGGACGACAGTACATCTATTGTACTGGGGTTCTTCACCAGCAGAAAGCGAGGATGGATGACAGTACATCTATTGTACTGTGGTTCTTCACCAGCAGAGAGAGAGGATGGACGACAGTACATCTATTGTACTGGGGTTCTTCACCAGCAGAAAGCGAGGATGGATGACAGTACATCTATTGTACTGTGGTTCTTCACCAGCAGAGAGAGAGGATGGACGACAGTACATCTATTGTACTGGGGTTCTTCACCAGCAGAAAGCGAGGATGGATGACAGTACATCTATTGTACTGGGGTTCTTCACCAGCAGAGAGAGAGGATGGATGACAGTACATCTATTGTACTGGGGTTCTTCACCAGCAGAGAGCGAGGATGGATGACAGTACATCTATTGTACTGGGGTTCTTCACCAGCAGAGAGAGAGGATGGATGACAGTACATTTCCATGTTATTGCTCCCATCCATATCAGTGACTAACTGGTAGAGGGATAAAGTGTGTGTGGAAAGTGGGAAAGGAAACAGAGCACGTGTGGATAACATGAATTAACATTAATAACATTAATAACGTTAATAACTCAGACCTGTATGGTGTTGAATTAACGTTAATTCTGCAAAGTGACCTCAGGGAGCCCAAAGTGACCTCAGGGAGCCCAAAGTGACCTCAGGAAGCCCAAAGTGACCTCAGGAAGCCCAAAGTGACCTCAGGGAGCCCAAAGTGACCTCAGGAAGCCCAAAGTGACCTCAGGGAGCCCAAAGTGACCTCAGGAAGCCCAAAGTGACCTCAGGGAGCCCAAAGTGACCTCAGGAAGCCCAAAGTGATATGTTTGACATTGTATACGATCACGTGTCTCTCTATTATCCGTGGGAAAACTTGGGAACCAATGTCTTAAAATGAAAATCACTTGGGGCTGATTTCCTGGTGTTTTTACGGTCTTTTATGTCCAACAATGACAATTTGTTATGAAATAAAACATTTTTGAGAAACATTTGCTCAGTAACCAATCGCGGGCCGCCAGCTGGGAACCCTGCAACACACGGTAAAGTTACAGTGCCCTTACTGCTGTCTCAAGGCTACTAGGAGTACAGGCCTTCCACCGGGATCAACGCTAAACCATATCCTAACTACTACCTAGTACTAACATATCGATTCAACACACGGTAAAGTTACAGTGCCCTTACTGCTGTCTCAAGGCTACTAGGAGTACAGGCTGAGCTGCCACTGAGATAAACTCAAACTAACCCTAAACACCTCTAACTCTGTGGCTGAGATTCAAATATTTACATCACATGGCCGTGTCTCTATTGTTGCTCCGTGGGCAGCAGGATGTGAGGAATGTGGGCGTGTCTGTACGATGTCCTGTCCGTTCAGAAAACAACTGGGTTTTGATTGGCATGAAGTCCAAAATAAAAATCATCCGAGTGCCTTTGGTCTTATCTGTCATCTATGTCACAGACCTTCTAGTACGAGTCTATGAGTCATCTATGTCACAGACCTTCTAGTACGAGTCTTTATGAGTCATCTATGTCACAGACCTTCTAGTACGAGTGTTTATGAGTCATCTATGTCACAGACCTTCTAGTACGAGTCTTTATGAGTCATCTATGTCACAGACCTTCTAGTACGAGTCTTTATGAGTCATCTATGTCACAGACCTTCTAGTACGAGTGTTTATGAGTCATCTATGTCACAGACCTTCTAGTACGAGTCTTTATGAGTCATCTGTCACAGACCTTCTAGTACGAGTCTTTATGAGTCATCTATGTCACAGACCTTCTAGTACGAGTCTTTATGTATAGTATATAGTCTTTATCTCCACGTTTCAAAAAAAGTTAGATTATCGGGAGGCTAAAATAAGTAGCTTTTTGTCATTTTCTGAAAATTGCTGGAGGACTAATTACATTTGCTATGGGAAATGACCCCCAAATTATCACAATGACCGAGATAGACCTACTCTACAGCTATCATCTCTCTCTCTCTCTCTCTCTCTAAAACACTAAAACACTATTTCTGAAACTGTGCTCCATTTCCTGAAACCATTTAACACAAAACCACTTACATAAACCTCTGACTCCTCTCGCAAAATGAAACATTCGCCTCAAAACAGTTTTACCTGTGTTCAAAATCAAACACTGCTCTCAAATCAGGAACAAAGTGATCAAAATGATATACACTCTCAAGCAGTCAGTAAACAATACACCGAAAAATAGAAAACACGTTGTTCAAAACATACAATTCTCAGGGAGAAGTACATTTTTTTATCTAAAAAAATATTCATATTTTTTCCGTCATTGTCTTTTGATGAACGAAAACATGTTCTATCATAGCAGCTCAAAATTGATCAGAAATTACTAATCTGCTCTTTGCCATTTAGACTTCCGTTCTTCCTATTTGTACCCTGCATCTCACAAACTTGTCCTTTGTCTCTGTAATTCTTGTTCTTTGTTGATATGAACCTGCAACCAGTCAAAATCTATTGAGCAGTCAGTACGGTTAATAAATGGAAAGCACAATGTTCAGGGCCATACAATGTGTCCATTGTACAGTATACAGCCTACAATGCACTGTACTACAGTATCCATTCTCAGACTTTCTCCTTCCCACCTTCAACAACCTGTTTGCTCTCTGAACTGGCTTATAGTGGTTGTGTCGCATCATTTGAAACAGGTTAAATCAGTTTTGAGTGGTTGTGTTCAATCAATGACATATGTTCTCTATTTGTATTTCATTGTTTCCACTTGTGTTTACCAGTATGGATGACATGTGCATTAAAGTGCAGAATGTGTTTTCCAAATGGAAATGAGTTTACAGTTTCGATGAAAAGTCTAAGTGAGATCTGCAAATTGTGTTTTACCATGTGAAATGGTTTAAGGTTGTAAGGGTTTTCTTCTGGTGAAGGAGTCCATTTCTCCAAGTAGTGCAGCCTCTCCCACTGCTGCTGCTCCTGTTGCTGCTGCTCCTGCTGCTGCTGCTCCTCCTGCTCCTGCTGCTGCTGCTGCTGCTGCTGCTGCTCCTGTTGCTGCTGCTCCTGTTGCTGCTGCTCCTCCTGCTGCTGCTCCTGCTGCTGCTGCCTCTGTTGCCTCTCCTGCTCCTGCTGCTGCTGCTCCTGCTGCTGCTGCTCCTGTTGCTGCTGCTCCTGCTCCTGCTGCTGCTGCCTCTGTTGCCTCTCCTGCTGCTCCTGCTGCTGCTGCCTCTGTTGCCTCTGTTGCCTCTCCTGCTGCTGCTCCTGCTGCTGCTCCTGCTGCTGCTGCTCCTGCTGCTGCTCCTGCTGCTGCTGCTCCTGCTGCTGCTGCTGCCTGCTGCTGCTGCTCCTGCTGCTGCTGCCTCTGTTGCCTCTCCTGCTCCTGCTGCTGCTGCCTCTGTTGCCTCTCCTGCTGCTCCTGCTGCTGCTGCTGCCTCTGTTGCCTCTGTTGCCTCTCCTGCTGCTGCTTTTGCTGTTGTCCATCACCACGCCGCTTGGTCCTGTTGTGGTGGGTGATTCTGTAACGGTCTTCCTCCTCTTCATCTGAAGAGGAGAGGCGAGAAGGATCAGAGGACCAAAATGCAGCGTGGTGGTTATTCATGTTTTTAATAAAGACGACTATACATGAACAGACTAAACAAAACAAGAAAAGTGAAAACCTAAACAGTCCTATCTGGTGCAGACACAGAGACAGGAACAATCACCCACAAAACCCAACACAAAACAGGCTACCTAAATATGGTTCCCAATCAGAGACAATGACTAACACCTGCCTCTGATTGAGAACCATATCAGGCCAAACACAGAAACAGACAAACTAGACATCCAACATAGAATGCCCACCCAGCTCACGTCCTGACCAACACTAAAACAAGGAAAACGCATACGAACGATGGTCAGAACGTGACAAAGGTATTGACAACAGACTGCATAATTAGCTAAATGAGTCCAGGCAACTGAGAACTTTGTTCAACCAATGGGTTTTAGTGTTTTAGCAATTGAGAAAAACTGTAATAACAAACTCACACTGTAGATTGAACAGGATCATTTAACCTGAGAGACCAATGTGGGTAATGTCCATCATAAGAGAGCTGGGCTGCTGGGCCCACCTTTTAGTCTGAAGTGCATAAGAGTCCATCACAGCTGTCCTGCTGTACAGAGGGTTCTGGGTAACACAGCTCTTATTATCGATGTCTCTCATGTTGGTCTCATGGAGCTACTAACCACTCTAATAGCCTGGAAGAATGATATGTAGAATGAGGGGAGAGGAGAGTAGGCGGAGGTCATTTCAGAAACATCATGAAGGAGCTACTAACTACTGGAATAGCCTGGTGGATAACTGTTCTTAATATTTTGTAGAATCAGTGTATACGATTCTGTCTCCATGTTGAGGGAGCTAGCTGGCTAGCTGTGGGCTAACTGTTCTTAATATTTTGTAGAATCAGAGTATATGATTCTGTCTCCATGTTGAGGGAGCTAGCTGGCTAGCTGTGGGCTAACTGTTCTTAATATTTTGTAGAATCAGAGTATATGATTCTGTCTCCATGTTGAGGGAGCTAGCTGGCTAGCTGTGGGCTAACTGTTCTTAATATTTTGTAGAATCAGAGTATATGATTCTGTCTCCATGTTGAGGGAGCTATCTGGCTAGCTGTGGGCTAACTGTTCTTAATATTTTGTAGAATCAGAGTATATGATTCTGTCTCCATGTTGAGGGAACTATCTGGCTAGCTGCGGGCTAACTGTTCTTAATATTTTGTAGAATCAGAGTATATGATACTGTCTCCATGTTGA
This sequence comes from Oncorhynchus nerka, assembly GCF_034236695.1. NCBI lineage: Eukaryota > Metazoa > Chordata > Actinopteri > Salmoniformes > Salmonidae > Oncorhynchus > Oncorhynchus nerka. The sequence goes on along the minus strand of NC_088401.1, from coordinate 90,095,337 downwards.
GGGAACTAGCTGGCTAGCTGTGGGCTAACTGTTCTTAATATTTTGTAGAATCAGAGTATATGATTCTGTCTCCATGTTGAGGAACTAGCTGGCTAAACTGTTCTTAATATTTTGTAGAATCTGATTCTGTCTCCATGTTGAGGGAACTAGCTGTGTTCTTAATATTTTGTAGAATCAGAGTATATGGCTAACTGTTCTTAATATTTTGTAGAATCAGAGTATATGATTCTGTCTCCATGTTGAGGCTGAACTAATATTTTGCAGAGTGGTCTCCATGTTGAGGGAACTGTGGCTAGCTAACTGTTCTTAATATTTTGTAGAATCAGAGTATATGATACTGTCTCCATGTTGAGGGAACTAGCTGGCTAGCTGTGGGCTAACTGTTCTTAATATTTTGTAGAATCAGAGTATATGATTCTGTCTCCATGTTGAGGGAACTAGCTGGCTAGCTGTGGGCTAACTGTTCTTAATATTTTGTAGAATCAGAGTATATGATTCTGTCTCCATGTTGAGGGAACTAGCTGGCTAGCTGCGGGCTAACTGCACCATCAAATCAAAACAAATGTTATTGGTCACGTACACATATTTTGCAGATGTTATCGCAGCAGAATGTTTATGTTTCTAGCTCCAACAGTGCAGCTGTAGAATCAGAGTATATGATTCTGTCTCCATGTTGAGGGAACTAGCTGGCTAGCTGTGGGCTAACTGTTCGTAATATTTTGTAGTATCAGAGTATATGATTCTGTCTCCATGTTGAGGGAACTAGCTGGCTAGCTGCGGGCTAACTGCACCATCAAATCAAATCAAATGTTATTGGTCACGTACACATATTTTGCAGATGTTATCGCAGCAGAATGCTGATGTTTCTAGCTCCAACAGTGCAGCAAATATCTAGCAAAACAAAACAATACACACAAATCCCCAAAATAAAAATAAAGAATTTTCAGAACGAGCGTCCAGACTATAAGTATACAGTATATTCCAGAATATTCTTAACGATGAATCTCTGTCAATCAGAGAAGATTACTGCTGCAGATATTTTGTTGTCTCCACCTCAATCTCTTCCATTTAATCAGTGAATCCATTCACATTAGAATTATCGACAGGGAGAATGAATAGTGCTTATTTTTTATTTACCTTTATTTAACTAGGCAAGTCATATTAAGAACACATTCTTATTTACAATGACGGCCTACCGGGGAACAGTGGGTTAACTGCCTTGTTCAGGGGCAAAAGGACGGATTTTTACTTTGTCAGCTCTGAGATTCAATCCAGCAACCTTTTGGTTACTGGTCCAATGCTCTAACCACGAGGCTACCTGCTGCCCCGTGCCTGAGGCCCCTTTTTTTTCACATTTTGGAAAGAAAAAGTACGTGAACCCTTTGGAATTACCTGGATTTCTGCATAAATTAGTCCAAATTTGATCGGATCTTCATCTAAGTCACAACAAACTCAGTCTGCTTAAACTAAAAACACACAAATTATTGTTTTTCTTTATCTATATTGAATACATAATTTAAACATTCACAGTGTAGGTTGGAAAAAGTATGTGAAACCCTAGGTTAATGACTTAATGAATAAGAGCACCTCCTCCCAGCTGCCCACTGCACTGAGGCTAGGAAACACTTTCACCACCGATAAATCCATGAAAATTGAGAATTTGGATAAGCATTTTTCTATGACTGGCCATGCTTTCCACCTGGCTACCTCTACCCCGGTCAACAGCCTTGCACCCCCCACAGCAACTTTCCCAAGCCTTCCCCATTTCTCCTTCACCCAAATCCAGATAGCTGATGTTCTGAAAGAGCTGCAAAATCTGGCCCACTACAAATCACCCAGGCTAGATAATCTGGACCCTTTCTAAAATTATCTGCCGAAATTGTTGCAACCCCTATTACTAGCCTGTTCAACCTCTCTTTCGTATCGTCTGAGATTCCAAAAGATTGGAAAGCTGCCGCGGTCATCCCCCTCTTCAAAGGGGGAGACACTCTAGACCCAAACTGCTACAGACCTATATCTATCCTACCCTGCCTTTCTAAGGTCTTCGAAAGCAAAGTTAACAAACAGATTACTAACCATTTCGAATCCCAGCATACCTTCTCCGCTATGCAATCTGGTTTCAGAGCTGGTCATGGGTGCACCTCAGCCACACTCAATGTCCTAAACGATATCATAACCGCCATCGATAAGAGACAATACTGTGCAGCTGTATTCATCGACCTGGCCAAAGCTTTCGACTCTGTCAATCACCACATTCTTACCGGCAGACTCAACAGCCTTGGTTTCTCAAATGACTGCCTCGCCTGGTTCACCAACTACTTCTCAGATAGAGTTCAGTGTGTCAAATCGGAGGGCCTGTTGTCCGGACCTCTGGCAGTCTCTATGGGGGTACCACAGGGTTGAATTCTCTGACCGACTCTCTTCTCTGTATACATCAATGATGTCGCTCTTGCTGCTGGTGATTCTCGGATCCACCTCTACGCAGACGATACCATTCTGTATACTTCTGGCCCTTCTTTGGACACTGTGTTAACTAACCTCCAGACGAGCTTCAATGCCATACAACTCTCCTTCTGTGGCCTCCAACTGCTTTTAAATGCAAGTTGTTAGGGACTAGCTCCCGCTGCGGGGATCAAATCAGCGGAAATTTCAAGAGCGCCACGTATAGTTACTTTCATTAAAACACACATTCAAGGTATTGAATTAAAGCTACACTCGTTGTGAATCTATCCACCAAGTCAGATTTGTAAAATGCTTTTCGGCGAAAGCATGAGAAGCTATTATCTGATAGCATGCAACCCCAAAGTACTGGACAGTCACCTAAAACGACAGATTTTGCGGTAGCCGGCGCTACCCAAAACGCAGAAATAAAATATAAAACATTCATTACCTTTGACAAGCTCCTTTCTTGGCACTCCTAGATGTCCCATAAACATCACTATTGGGTCTTTTTTTCGATTAAATCGGTCCATAGATATCGATCTATGAAGACTGTGTAATCAAGGAAAAAAACTGAGTTTTGTAACGCAACGTCATTTTTTAAAATAAAAAAAGTCGACGATAAACTTTCACAAAACACTTCGAAATACTTTTGTAATGCAACTTTAGGTATTAGTAAACGTTAATAATCTATCAAAATGATCACGGGGCGATGTATATTCAATAGCTCCACGTCCTGATATCATGTCCAAATATTTCTCAACCAAAACATCCTGTCGGAGACCGGAAGAAATGCGCTGCCTCGTGTCCGTTTGACAAAGAAACAAATCCTAGGCAAATGACAAGACTGTTGACATCGTGTGGAAGCTGTAGGTATTGCAACCTCGGCCCCATTTAATGTGGTTCCCATTGAACAATAGGTTCAAGTGGCGCATGGATATATTTTCCCATTTTCAGTGATCAGATTTTCCTGCGCTTTTCGATGAAACGCACGTTCTGTTATAGTCACAGCCGTGATTTAACCAGTTTTAGAAACGTCAGAATGATCCTTAACAGGTTTTAAACTAAATGCATGCTCTTCAACCGATCGCTACCTGCACCTACCCGCCTGTCCAACATCACTACTCTGGACAGTTCTGACTTAGAATATGTGGACAGACACCTAGGTGTCTGGTTAGACTGTAAACTCTCCTTCCAGACTCACATTAAGCATCTCCAATCCAAAATTAAGTCTAGAATCGGCTTCCTATTTCGCACAAAGCATCCTTGACTCATGCTGCCAAACATACCCTTGTAAAACTGACTATCCTACCGATGCTTGACTTTGGCGATGTAATTTACAAAATAGCCTCCAACACTCTACTCAGCAAACGGGATGTAATCTATCACAGTGACATATGTTTTGTCACCAAAGTCCCATATTCTACCCACCACTGCGACCTGTACGCTGTCGTTGGCTGGCCCTCGCTTCATATTCATCGCCAAACCTACTGGCTCCAGGTCATCTATAAGTCTTTGCTAGGTAAAGCCCCACCTTATCTCAGCTCACTGGTCACCATAGCAGCACCCACCCGTAGCACGCGCTCCAGCAGGTATATCTCACTGGTCACCCCCAAAGCCAATTCCTCCTTTGGCCGCCTTTTCTTCCAGTTCTCTGCTGCCAATGACTGGAACTGCAAAAATCACTGAAGCTGGAGACTCATATCTCCCTCACTAGCTTTAAGCACCAGCTGTCAGAGCAGCTCACCGATCACTGCACCTGTACATAGCCCATCTGTAAATAGCCCATCAAACTTCCTCATCCCCATACTGTATTTATCTTGCTCCTTTGTACCCCAGTATCTCTACTTGGACATTCATCTTCTGCACATCTACCATTCCAGTGTTTAATTGCTATATTGTAATTACTTGGTCTATTTATTGCCTTACCTCCCTTATCTTACCTCATTTGACACCACAGAAGAAGCCACTGCTGTCCAAAAAAAACATTGCTGCACGTCTGAAGTTCACAAAAGAAAACCTGGATGTTCCACAGTTCTACTGGCCAACTATTCTGTGGACAGATGAAACTAAAGTTGAGTTTGGAAGGAACACACAACACTATGTGTGGAGTAAAAAGCACAGCACACCAACAACAAAACCTCATCCCAACTATAAAGTATGGTGGAGGGAGCATCATGGTTTGGGTCTGCTTTGCTGCCTCGTGGCAACGGATTGTCTATTGTTGTGACTTAGATGAAGATCAGATCAAATTTTAAGACCAATTTATGCAGAAATCCAGGTCATTTTAAAGGGTTTACTTATGTTTTCTTCACACTGTATGTATATAATGGTGTGTATAGACAGTAGTTATATAGGATGGTGTGTATAGACAGTAGTTATATAGGATGGTGTGTATAGACAGTAGTTATATAGGATGGTGTGTATAGACAGTAGTTATATAGGATGGTGTGTATAGACAGTATAGATAGTAGTTATAAAGGATGGTATGTATGTCCGATTATAAACAATGCAGCTATTCCCTCCGCAAGGCTATTAAACAAGCTAAGCGTCAGTACAGAGACAAAGTGGAATCTCAATTCAATGGCTCAGACACAAGAGGCATGTGGCAGGGTCTACAGTCAATCACGGACTACAAGAAGAAACCCAGCCCAGTCACGGACCAGGATGTCTTGCTCCCAGGCAGACTAAATAACTTTTTTGCCCGCTTTGAGGACAATACAGTGCCACTGACACGGCCTGCAACGAAAACATGCGGTCTCTCCTTCACTGCAGCCGAGGTGAGTAAGACATTTAAACGTGTTAACCCTCGCAAGGCTGCAGGCCCAGACGGCATCCCCAGCCGCGCCCTCAGAGCATGCGCAGACCAGCTGGCCGGTGTGTTTACGGACATATTCAATCAATCCCTATACCAGTCTGCTGTTCCCACATGCTTCAAGAGGGCCACCATTGTTCCTGTTCCCAAGAAAGCTAAGGTAACTGAGCTAAACGACTACCGCCCCGTAGCACTCACTTCCGTCATCATGAAGTGCTTTGAGAGACTAGTCAAGGACCATATCACCTCCACCCTACCTGACACCCTAGACCCACTCCAATTTGCTTACCGCCCAAATAGGTCCACAGACGATGCAATCTCAACCACACTGCACACTGCCCTAACCCACCTGGACAAGAGGAATACATATGTGAGAATGCTGTTCATCGACTACAGCTCGGCATTCAACACCATAGTACCCTCCAAGCTCGTCATCAAGCTCGAGACCCTGGGTCTCGACCCGCCCTGTGCAACTGGGTACTGGACTTCCTGACGGGCCGCCCCAGGTGGTGAGGGTAGGCAACAACATCTCCTCCCCGCTGATCCTCAACACGGGGCCCCACAAGGGTGCGTTCTGAGCCCTCTCCTGTACTCCCTGTTCACCCACGACTGCGTGGCCATGCACGCCTCCAACTCAATCATCAAGTTTGCGGACGACACAACAGTGGTAGGCTTGATTACCAACAACGACGAGACGGCCTACAGGGAGGAGGTGAGGGCCCCTCGGAGTGTGGTGTCAGGAAAATAACCTCACACTCAACGTCAACAAAACTAAGGAGATGATTGTGGACTTCAGGAAACAGCAGAGGGAACACCCCCCTATCCACATCGATGGATCAGTAGTGGAGAGGGTAGCAAGTTTTAAGTTCCTCGGCATACACATCACAGACAGACTGAATTGGTCCACTCACACTGACAGCGTCGTGAAGAAGGCGCAGCAGCGCCTCTTCAACCTCAGGAGGCTGAAGAAATTCGGCTTGTCACCAAAAGCACTCACAAACTTCTACAGATGCACAATCGAGAGCATCCTGGCGGGCTGTATCACCGCCTGGTACGGCAACTGCTCCGCCCTCAACCATAAGGCTCTCCAGAGGGTAGTGAGGTCTGCACAACGCATCACCGGGGGCAAACTACCTGCCCTCCAGGACACCTACACCACCCGATGTTACAGGAAGGCCATAAAGATCATCAAGGACATCAACCACCCGAACCACTGCCTGTTCACCCCGCTATCATCCAGAAGGCGAGGTCAGTACAGGTGCATCAAAGCTGGGACCTAGAGACTGAAAAACAGCTTCTATCTCAAGGCCATCAGACTGTTAAACAGCCACCACTAACATTGAGTGGCTGCTGCCAACACACTGTCATTGACACTGACCCAACTCCAGCCACTTTAATAATGGGAATTGATGGGAAATGATGTAAATATATCACTAGCCACTTTAAACAATGCTACCTTATATAATGTTACTTACCCTACATTATTCATCTCATATGCATATGTATATACTGTACTCTAGATCATCGACTGCATTATTATGTCACTAGCCACTTTAACTATGCCACTTTGTTTACTTTGTCTACATACTCATCTCATATGTATATACTGTACTCGATACCATCTACTGTATGCTGCTCTGTACCATCACTCATTCATATATCCTTATGTACATATTCCTTATCCCCTTACACTGTGTATAAGACAGTAGTTTTGGAATTGTTAGTTAGATTACTTGTTGGTTATCACTGCATTGTCGGAACTAGAAGCACAAGCATTTCGCTACACTC
>NC_088401.1:90038295-90083295 GCF_034236695.1 Oncorhynchus nerka | reverse complement strand
AATCCACCTTCACATTATACAGAGTGGTGTAGAGGTTAAACAGCTGTCTAATCCACCTTCACATTATACAGAGTGGTGTAGAGGTTAAACAGCTGTCTAATCCACCTACATTATACAGAGTGGTAAACAGTAGAGGTTAAACAGCTGTCTAATCCACCTTCACATTATACAGAGTGGTGTTAGGGAGGTTAAACAGCTGTCTAATCCACATTATACAGAGTGGTGTACATTACATTATACAGAGTGGTGTAGAGGTTAAACAGCTGTCTAATCACCTTCACATTATACAGAGTGGTGTAGAGGTTAAACAGCTGTCTAATCCACCTTCACATTATACAGAGTGGTGTAGAGGTGTTATTCGGAGGTTAAACAGCTGTCTAATCCACCTTCACATTATACAGAGTGGTGTAGTTAAACAGCTTCTAATCCACCTTCACATTATACAGAGTGGTGTAGGTTAAACAGCTGTCTAATCCACCTTATCAGAGTGGTGTAGAGGTTAAACAGCTTAATCCACCTTCACATTATACAGAGTGGTGTAGAGGTTAAACAGCTGTCTAATCCACCTTCACATTATACAGAGTGGTGTAGAGGTTAAACAGCTGTCTAATCCACCCCACATTATACAGAGTGGTGTAGAGGTTAAACAGCTGTCTAATCCTGTCTAATCCACTTCACATTATACAGAGTGGTGTAGAGGTTAAACAGCTGTCTAATCCACCTTCACATTATACAGAGTGGTGTAGAGGTTAAACAGCTGTCTAATCCACCTTCACATTATACAGAGTGGTGTAGAGGTTAAACAGCTGTCTAATCCACCTTCACATTATACAGAGTGGTGTAGAGGTTAAACAGCTGTCTAATCCACCTTCACATTATACAGAGTGGTGTAGAGGTTAAACAGCTTCTAATCCACCTTCACATTATACAGAGTGGTGTAGAGGTTAAACAGCTGTCTAATCCACCTCCACATTATACAGAGCTGTCTAATCTAATCCACCTTCACATTATACAGAGTGGTGTTTATCTAATCCACCTTCACATTATACAGGAGGTTAAAAACAGCTGTCTAATCCACCTCCACATTATACAGAGTGGTGTAGAGGTTAAACAGCTGTCTAATCCACCTTCACATTATACAGAGTGGTGTAGAGGTTAAACAGCTGTCTAATCCACCTTCACATTATACAGAGTGGTGTTATCGGAGGTTAAACAGCTGTCTAATCCACCTTCACATTATACAGAGTGGTGTATTTTAAACAGCTGAATCCACCTTCATTATACAGAGTGGTGTAAGGTTAAACAGCTGTCAGACATGAGAGTTTTAAACAGCTTTCTAATCCACCTTGATGTGAGAATGAGGTCTAATCCACCTTCACATTATACAGAGTGGTGTAGAGGTTAAACAGAGAATGGTGTAGAGGTTAAGAATCCACCTTCACAGATATACAGAGTGGTGTAGAGGTTAAACAGCTGTCTAATCCACCTTCACATGGTGTAGAGGTTAAACAGCTGTCTCAATTATTGACCGAGTGGTGTTAGAGAGGTTAAACAGATGTCTAATCCACCTTCACATTATACAGAGTGGTGTAGAGGTTAAACAGCTGTCTAATCCACCTTCACATTATACAGAGTGGTGTAGAGGTTAAACAGCTGTCTAATCCACCTTCACATTATACAGAGTGGTGTAGTCCAATCCACCTTCACATTATACAGAGTGGTTGTCTAATCCACCTTCACATTATACAGAGTGGTGTAGAGGTTAAACAGCTGTCTAATCCACCTGGACATTAAGAAGTGGTGAGCTGTCTCCACCTGGTGGTGTAGAGGTTAAACAGGTCCTGAGAGTGGTGTAGAGGTTAAACAGCTGTCTAATCCACCTAGTATGAGTGGTGTAAGGTTAAACAGCTGTCAATACCTCACATTATACAGAGTGGTGTAGAGGTTAAACAGCTGTCTAATCCACCTTCTGCACATTATACAGAGGGTGTAGAGGTTAAACAGCTGTCTAATCCACCTTCACATTATACAGAGTGGTGTAGGAGGTTAAACAGCTGTCTAATCCACCTTCACATTATACAGACTGGTGTAGAGGTTAAACAGCTGTCTAAACCTTCACATTATACAGAGTGGTGTTATCCAGGTTAAACAGCTGTCTAATCCACCTTCACATTATACAGAGTGGTGTAGAGGTTAAACAGCTGTCTAATCCACCTTCACATTATACAGAGTGGTGTAGAGGTTAAACAGCTGTCTAATCCACCTTCACATTATACAGAACCTGTAAACCCCAATACAGAGTGGTGTAGAGAAACAGCTGTCTAATCCACCTTCACATTATACAGAGTGGTGTAACCAACCTTAAACCCCAGAGAAACAGCTGTCTAATCCACCTTCACATTATACAGAGGGTGTTTAACCAACCTTAAACCCCAAGATACAGAGTGAGAAAACAGCTGTCTAATCCACCTTCACATTATACAGACTGGTGTTTATCGGAGGTTAAACACATGTAAATGCCTTTTACCAACCATTTTGGGAAAATTCATTTCACCAGTTTAAGGACCAGACATGATTTTGGAATATTTTTTCAGCAAATTGATGTGAGAATGAGGTTCCATGAGAATGAAGCCAAGAGCTCAGAGGTTTGACTTGAGTCTCAAATTGACCTCTTTAGTCTGAGGTGATGGCAATCACCCATAAAAGGAGAAGTCCATGTTAGTCGTACCCTGGATAAGAAGTGAGCTGTTCTGGACTGCAGGTCCTGAATGGTTGGCAATATAGTTGAGGAAGTACAGGCATACGGACAAGATGCTGAACTAACCTTGTAGCCGTGAACCAACCTTCCCCAAGAGATGCCCACGGGGAGACCAAACCAACCTCTGCCCACGGGTGAACCAACCTTAAACCCCAAGAGATGCCCACGGGTGAACCAACCTTAAACCCCAAGAGAACGGGGTGAAAAACCTTAAACCCAAGAGATGCCAACACCACCTTACCCAAGAGATGCACAACCAACAAACCCCAAGAGATGCAACACACAAACCCCACACAACAACAAACCCCAAGAGAGAATGTAGAAGTGACAACAATAAAACTCCCTTGAGGGAAGAAAACCTTGACAGGCTCACACACACACACACACAACACACACACACACGCACACACACACACACACACACACACACACACACACACACACACACACACACACACTCTTTCACAATCTGTCGCAGTTGCTAACGTCACACACCAGACATTTGCACAGTACTAACCTGTTCTGATTGGTTAAAAACATATTTGACCCATCTGTGACCTCTCACTTAACCTTTCCTCTGACCTCTAACCCCTAACCTCTGACCTCCAGGGGTCAGCGTACTCTGTCCTGGGTGTGGCCTGAGACGACCCTGGTGGGAGAGGAGCTGACTGACCGTCAGGCCGGACCCTGGCCCAGCAGAGCCCCAGGGAGAGAGGCCGAGACTGGGTCTGGAACCCCTGTTTGTACCCCCGGGGCTGGAGTTGTGGGAGACCACCCCGTGGCCGCGGAGGGGACTGGTACGCCTGCTTCGGTCCCTGTCCAGAGAAGGGGAGTCAGCATCCTGGAGTGTCCAGGGGAGCCTGGAAGGCCGTATTGCAAGACCCTGGTTCTCACTGGAGCTAAAGGGAATGATACAGGGTACTACCGCTGTTACTACAGAGATGTCAAGGCCGTCATCGACGGGGCCACGGCTGCTACTCTATATGTGTTTGTCAGAGGTGAGAGGAGCGTGTTTTATACAGAGAGACAGATGGACGCATGCACACATCCTGTGCTTTCACACACACACACACACACACACACACACACACACACACACACACACACACACAAGCACACACACACACACGGATTTTTCGTCACAAGCATTCATCTCTTGTGTACACACACAGCCAGTGGTTTTGAAAGTGGTGCACCATTTGTCTACACATCATCCATTTGTCTACACATTTGTGTACACATCATCCATTTGTGTACTACATCATCATTTGTCTACACATCATCCATTTGTTTACTACATCATCCATTTGTCTACACATCATCCATTTGTTTACTACATCACCATTTGTGACTACATCCATTTGTTTACACATCATCCATTTGTCACTACATCATCCATTTGTCACGCAGTGTCATCATCATCATCATCCATTTGTCTACTACTATCCATTTGTCTACTACATCATCCATACGTCATCCATTTGTCTACTTCATCCATTTGTCTACTGATCATCCATTTGTTTACTACATCATCCATTTGTACTACATCATCCATTTGTTTACTACATCATCCATTTGTCTACTACATCATCCATTTGTGTACTACATCATCCATTTGTCTACTACATCATCCATTTGTGTACTACATCATCCATTCCATTTGTCTACTACATCATCCATTTGTCTACTACATCATCCATTTGTTTACTACATCATCCATTTGTCTACATCATCCATTTGTTTACATCATCCATTTGTCTACTACATCATCCATTTGTGTACTACATCATCCATTTGTCTACTACATCATCCATTTGTGTACTACATCATCCATTTGTTTACTACATCATCCATTTGTCTACTACATCATCCATCTGTTTACTACATCATCCATTTGTCTACTACATCATCCATTTGTCTACTACGTCATCCATTTGTGTACTACGTCATCCATTTGTGTACTACATCATCCATTTGTCTACTACATCATCCATTTGTGTACTACATCATCCATTTGTGTACTACATCATCCATCCATTTGTGTACTACATCATCCATTTGTTTACTACATCATCCATTTGTCTACTACATCATCCATTTGTGTACTACATCATCCATTTGTGTACTACATCATCCATACGTCATCCATTTGTCTACTACATCATCCATTTGTGTACTACATCATCCATTTGTTTACTACATCATCCATTTGTTTACTACATCATCCATTTGTGTACTACATCATCCATTTGTCTACTACATCATCCATTTGTGTACTACATCATCCATTTGTCTACTACATCATCCATTTGTTTACTACATCATCCATTTGTCTACTACATCATCCATTTGTGTACTACATCATCCATTTGTTTACTACATCATCCATTTGTCTACTACATCATCCATTTGTCTACTACATCATCCATTTGTTTACTACATCATCCATTTGTGTACTACGTCATCCATTTGTCTACTACATCATCCATTTGTCTACTACATCATCCATTTGTCTACTACATCATCCATTTGTCTACATCATCCATTTGTTTACTACATCATCCATTTGTCTACATCCATTTGTGTACTACATCATCCATTTGTGTACATCATCCATTTGTTTACTACATCATCCATTTGTGTACTACATCATCCATTTGTCTACTACATCATCCATTTGTTTACTACATCATCCATTTGTTTACTACATCATCCATTTGTCTACTACATCATCCATTTGTCTACTACATCATCCATTTGTCTACTACATCATCCATTTGTCTACTACATCATCCATTTGTTTACTACATCATCCATTTGTGTACTACATCATCCATTTGTGTACTACATCATCCATTTGTTTACTACATCATCCATTTGTCTACTACATCATCCATTTGTTTACTACATCATCCATTTGTGTACTACGTCATCCATTTGTGTACTACATCATCCATTTGTTTACTATATCATCCATTTGTGTACTACATCATCCATTTGTGTACTACATCATCCATTTGTTTACTACATCATCCATTTGTGTACTACATCATCCATTTGTGTACTACATCATCCATACGTCATCCATTTGTTTACTACTTGTCCTAGACTGCATCTTTAATCTATATGGTTCACCAACCTCAATCACCAAATCACCCAAGACTTGAATGTGTTTTTATCTGTAAACCAAAGCAATCTGAAGTCTCCTCCGTCCAAGATATCGAGAGGTAGTTGACATTCATAATTTCAGTGTGTTCCCGTTAAAGTGCCAGTCATTTGGCTCGCTAGTGATTGGTTAATCTGTTCCATCTCTGGACCTGAACAGTTGCTGAGGTATGGTTTATCTATCTATCCATCTATTTCAGTCCAGTTCTGTTGTCGTGCCTTGAGTCTGACCCTGTCAGCATCCCAAATATTTCCCTGCTCCCTGTGAGCTCTGGTCAAAAGTAGTGCACTTTGTATGGATTAGAGTGCCATTTGGGATGCAGGCCCAGTCTTATCATTTCCACTTGGCTGTGGGTCGTTAGTTATCCTGTGGGTCTTGAGTTTCTCTTTTCTCTCGCTTTCTTTCTTTCCTCTGGTTTCTCTTTGTCTTGGGAGGAGGACAAGAACTTTACAGACGTTTTGTCTGTCTCCCTGAAAACAGATTTAAAGAGTTTGCACAGTCCTAACACAGTTCTGATTGGTTAAAAAAAACTCCCTGTTTAAAGAGTTTCTGACACTAAAAGTCCATCCAGCAGCTATCTGCAACTGTTAGCCTTGAGTGCTATTCATATTGTCATACCTTCTCACTGGCCTTGTACCATACCGGGATATTCGGTAATACCGGCTCTGAACACAGGGGGCGGTATTTTCAAACTCCACTGAGCCTTTGTAATCCGAAGGTTAGCAATGCTAAAAAATAAATGTAAAATCCCCTAGAGAATGCTAACTAAATGTTCATGAGCGAATGGAACATTGATCCAGGAGGGGATTCTCTGCTGTTACCGGCAAGCAAAGCTTGTTTATGAAGAAGCTAACCACAGCTAGAGAGCTAACTAGCCATTTTAAATCAAATGCACAACTGTAGAGCATTTTACTTAATAGTTATAAGATATCTAGCTGGAAAATGTTTAGTTGTGGATTCTAACTAACTAACTAGATCCTGAGGTTGGTGTGAGGAAAATGACGTCTCACTCAACGTCAACAAAACAAAGGAGATGATCGTGGACTTCAGGAAACAGCAGAGGGAGCACCGCCCCTATCCACATCGACGGGACAGTAGTGGAGAAGGTGGAAAGTTTTAAGTTCCCTGGCGTACACATCACGGACAAACTGAATTGGTCCACCCACACAGACAGCATCGTGAAGAAGGCGCAGCAGCGCCTCTTCAACCTCAGGAGGCTGAAGAAATTTGGCTAGTCACCAAAATCACTCACAAACTTTTAAAGATGCATAATCGAGAGCATCTGCTCCGCCCACAACTGTAAGGCTCTCCAGAGGGTAGTGAGGTCTGCACAATGCATCACCGGGGCAAACTACCTGCCCTCCGAGACACCTACACCACCCGATGTCACAGGAAGGCCATAAAGATCATCAAGGACAACAACCACCCGAGCCACTGCCTGTTCACCCCGCTATCATCCAGAAGGCGAGGTCAGTACAGGTGCATCAAAGCTGGGACCGAGAGACTGAAAACAGCTTCTATCTCAAGGCCATCAGACTGTTAAACAGCCATCACTAACATTGAGTGGCTGCTGCCAACATACTGACTCAAATCTCTAGCCACTTTAATAATTAAAAATTGGATGTAATAAATGTATCACTAGTCACCTTAAACAATGCCACTTTATATAATGTTTACAGACCCTACATGACTTAACTCATATGTATATTCTGTACTCTATACCATCTACTGCATCTTGTCTATGTATTACTCATCTCATATGTATATACTGTACTCTATACCATCTACTGCATCTAGTCTATGTATTACTCATCTCATATGTATATACTGTACTCTATACCATCTACTGCATCTAGTCTATGTATTACTCATCTCATATGTATATACTGTACTCTATACCATCTACTGCGTCTAGTCTATGTATTACTCATCTCATATGTATATACTGTACTCTATACCATCTACTGCATCTAGTCTATGTATTACTCATCTCATATGTATATACTGTACTCTATACCATCTACTGCATCTTGCCTATGTATTACTCATCTCATATGTATATACTGTACTCTATACCATCTACTGCATCTAGTCTATGCCTCATCTCATATGTATATACGCTCATCCATATATTTATATGTACATATTCTTATTCATCCCTTTACATTTGTGTGTATAAGGTAGTTGTTGTGAAATAGTTAGATTACTTGTTAGATATTACTGCGTGGTTGGAACTAGAAGCACAAGCATTTCACTACACTCTAGCATTAACATCTGCTAACCATGTGTATGTGACCATTAACATCTGTACTAACCATGTGACCAATAACATCTGCTAACCATGTGTATGTGACCAATAACATCTTGTTAACCATGTGACCATTAACATCTGCTAACCATGTGTATGTGACCATTAACATCTCTGCTAACCATGTGACCATTAACATCTGCTAACCATGTGTATGTAACCATTAACATCTGCTAACCATGTGACCATTAACATCTGCTAACCATGTGACCATTAACATCTGCTAACCATGTGACCATTAACATCTGCTAACCATGTGACCATTAACATCTGCTAACCATGTGTATGTAACCATTAACATCTGCTAACCATGTGTATGTGACCAATAACATCTGCTAACCATGTGTATGTGACCAATAACATCTGCTAACCATGTGTATGTGACCATTAACATCTGCTAACCATGTGTATGTGACCAATAACATCTGCTAACCATGTGACCATTAACATCTGCTAACCATGTGACCATTAACATCTGCTAACCATGTGACCAATAACATCTGCTAACCATGTGACCAATAACATCTGCTAACCATGTGTATGTGACCAATAACATCTGCTAACCATGTGACCATTAACATCTGCTAACCATGTGTATGTGACCATTAACATCTGCTAACCATGTGACCAATAACATCTGCTAACCATGTGACCAATAACATCTGCTAACCATGTGTATGTAACCATTAACATCTGCTAACCATGTCTATGTGACCAATAACATCTGCTAACCATGTGTATGTGACCAATACCATCTGCTAACCATGTGTATGTGACCAATAACATCTGCTAACCATGTGTATGTGACCAATAACATCTGCTAACCATGTGTATATAACCATTAACATCTGCTAACCATGTGACCATTAACATCTGCTAACCATGTGACCATTAACATCTGCTAACCATGTGACCAATAACATCTGCTAACCATGTGACCAATAACATCTGATAACCATGTGACCATTAACATCTGCTAACCATGTATATGTGACCAATAACATCTGCTAACCATGTGTAGGTGACCATTAACATCTGCTAACCATGTGTATGTGACCAATAACATCTGCTAACCATGTGTATGTGACCAATAACATCTGCTAACCATCTGCTAACCATGTGTATGTAACCATTAACATCTGCTAACCATGTGACCAATAACATCTGCTAACCATGTGTATGTAACCATTAACATCTGCTAACCATGTGACCAATAACATCTGCTAACCATGTGTATGTGACCAATAACATCTGCTAACCATGTGTAGGTGACCATTAACATCTGCTAACCATGTGACCAATAACATCTGCTAACCATGTGTATGTGACCATTAACATCTGCTAACCATGTGACCATTAACATCTGCTAACCATGTGTATGTAACCAATAACATCTGCTAACCATGTGTATGTGACCATTAACATCTGCTAACCATGTGTATGTGACCAATACGATTAGATTTGATTTGATCGCTTGGCGGGAGCTGCACAACAGTGAGCGACTCATAAGGCTCCGATCTCTCGTTGTTGTGTGCTTGTAAACAAACACCTCGTGACTGGGTGCTACCAAACACGCAATCTTTATCTCCTAACATACTGCACAAGGTGACTGCAGGTATTTACTTAAAAAGTAGCGACAAATATTCAGATATATTTTTAAAAAACATTAAAAGTAATCATTTCAACGGAATAGACTATATAAAAAAAAAACATCATGTGGCTATTTTCCAAATACTCCGGTATACGGTATATTCAGTATACTGCCCAAGCCTACTATTAGAGTATAAAAAGGTTGACTTTGATTTACTAAGTCTCTGCAGCTATCTGAGGGTTGGAAGGTCGGACTGGGACCATACCAGTATGACCAGACTGAAGGTAGAGCTGGGACCATACCAGTATGACCAGACTGAAGGTAGAGCTGGGACCATACCAGTATGACCAGACTGAAGGTAGAGCTGGGACCATACCAGTATGACCAGACTGAAGGTAGAGCTGGGACCATACCAGAATGTCCAGACTGAAGGTAGGACTGGGACCATACCAGTATGACCAGACTGAAGATAGAGCTGGGACCATACCAGAATGTCCAGACTGAAGGTAGGGCTGGGACCATACCAGTGTGACCAGACTGAAGGTAGAGCTGGGACCATACCAGTATGACCAGACTGAAGGTAGGACTGGGACCATACCAGTGTGTCCAGACTGAAGGTAGAGCTGGGACCATACCAGTATGACCAGACTGAAGGTAGGACTGGGACCATACCAGTGTGACCAGACTGAAGGTAGAGTTGGGACCATA
Source organism: Oncorhynchus nerka (assembly GCF_034236695.1). Lineage (NCBI taxonomy): Eukaryota > Metazoa > Chordata > Actinopteri > Salmoniformes > Salmonidae > Oncorhynchus > Oncorhynchus nerka. The sequence continues at coordinate 90,072,764 of NC_088401.1, read as the reverse complement.
CCAGTATCACCAGACTGAAGGTAGGACTGGGACCATACCAGTATGACCAGACTGAAGGTAGAGCTGGGACTATACCAGTATGACCAGACTGAAGGTAGAGCTGGGACTATACCAGTATGACCAGACTGAAGGTAGAGCTGGGACCATACCAGTGTGACCAGACTGAAGGTAGAGTTGGGACCATACCAGTATCACCAGACTGAAGGTAGGACTGGGACCATACCAGTATGACCAGACTGAAGGTAGAGCTGGGACTATACCAGTATGACCAGACTGAAGGTAGGACTGGGACCATACCAGTGTGACCAGACTGAAGGTAGAGCTGGGACTATACCAGTATGACCAGACTGAAGGTAGAGCTGGGACCATACCAGTATGACCAGACTGAAGGTAGAGCTGGGACCATACCAGTATCATCAGACTGAAGGTAGAGCTGGGACTATACCAGTATGACCAGACTGAAGGTAAAGCTGGGACCATACCAGTATGACCAGACTGAAGGTAGAGCTGGGACTATACCAGTATGACCAGACTGAAGGTAGGACTGGGACCATACCAGTGTGACCAGACTGAAGGTAGAGCTGGGACCATACCAGTATGACCAGACTGAAGGTAGGACTGGGACCATACCAGTATGACCAGACTGAAGGTAGGACTGGGACCATACCAGTATCACCAGACTGAAGGTAGCACTGGGACCATACCAGTATCAACAGACTGAAGGTAGGACTGGGACCATACCAGTATGACCAGACTGAAGGTAGGACTGGGACCATACCAGTATGACTAGACTGAAGGTAGAGCTGGGACCATACCAGTATGACCAGACTGAAGGTAGAGCTGGGACCATACCAGTATGACCAGACTGAAGGTAGAGCTGGGACCATACCAGTATGACCAGACTGAAGGTAGAGCTGGGACTATACCAGTATGACCAGACTGAAGGTAGAGCTGGGACCATACCAGTATGACCAGACTGAAGGTAGAGCTGGGACCATACCAGAATGTCCAGACTGAAGGTAGGACTGGGACCATACCAGTATGACCAGACTGAAGGTAGGACTGGGACCATACCAGTGTGACCAGACTGAAGGTAGAGCTGGGTCCATACCAGTATGACCAGACTGAAGGTAGGACTGGGACCATACCAGTATGACCAGACTGAAGGTAGAGCTGGGACCATACCAGTATCACCAGACTGACCTGGGACCATACCAGTATGACCAGACTGAAGGTAGAGCTGGGACTATACCAGTATGACCAGACTGAAGGTAGAGCTGGGACTATACCAGTATGACCAGACTGAAGGTAGAGCTGGGACTATACCAGTATGACCAGACTGAAGGTAGAGCTGGGACCATACCAGTATGACCAGACTGAAGGTAGAGCTGGGACCATACCAGAATGTCCAGACTGAAGGTAGGACTGGGACCATACCAGTATGACCAGACTGAAGGTAGGACTGGGACCATACCAGTGTGACCAGACTGAAGGTAGGACTGGGACCATACCAGTGTGACCAGACTGAAGGTAGGACTGGGACCATACCAGTGTGACCAGACTGAAGGTAGAGCTGGGACCATACCAGTATGACCAGACTGAAGGTAGAGCTGGGACCATACCAGTATGACCAGACTGAAGGTAGAGCTGGGACTATACCAGTATGACCAGACTGAAGGTAGAGCTGGGACCATACCAGTATGACCAGACTGAAGGTAGAGCTGGGACCATACCAGTATGACCAGACTGAAGGTAGGACTGGGACCATACCAGTGTGACCAGACTGAAGGTAGAGCTGGGACCATACCAGTATGACCAGACTGAAGGTAGGACCCAGACTGACCAGACTGTAGGACTGGGACCATACCAGTATGACCAGACTGAAGGTAGGACTGGGACCATACCAGTATGACCAGACTGAAGGTAGGACTGGGACCATACCAGTATCACAGACTAAGGTAGCACTGGGACCATACCAGTATCAACAGACTGAAGGTAGGACTGGGACCATACCAGCATGACCAGACTGAAGGTAGGACTGGGACCATACCAGTATGACTAGACTGAAGGTAGACTGGGACCATACCAGTATGACCAGACTGAAGGTAGAGCTGGGACCATACCAGTATGACCAGACTGAAGGTAGGACTGGGACCATACCAGTGTGACCAGACTGAAGGTAGAGCTGGGACCATACCAGTATCACCAGACTGAAGGTAGGACTGGGACCATACCAGTATGACCAGACTGAAGGTAGAGCTGGGACTATACCAGTATGACCAGACTGAAGGTAGAGCTGGGACCATACCAGTATGACCAGACTGAAGGTAGAGCTGGGACCATACCAGTATGACCAGACTGAAGGTAGAGCTGGGACCATACCAGTATGACCAGACTGAAGGTAGAGCTGGGACCATACCAGTATGACCAGACTGAAGGTAGAGCTGGGACCATACCAGTATGACCAGACTGAAGGTAGAGCTGGGACCATACCAGTATGACCAGACTGAAGGTAGGACTGGGACCATACCAGTGTGACCAGACTGAAGGTAGAGCTGGGACCATACCAGTATGACCAGACTGAAGGTAGGACTGGGACCATACCAGTATGACCAGACTGAAGGTAGGACTGGGACCATACCAGTATGACCAGACTGAAGGTAGGACTGGGACCATACCAGTATGACCAGACTGAAGGTAGAGCTGGGACCATACCAGTTTGACCAGACTGAAGGTAGAGCTGGGACCATACCAGTATCACCAGACTGAAGGTAGGACTGGGACCATACCAGTATGACCAGACTGAAGGTAGGACTGGGACCATACCAGTATGACCAGACTGAAGGTAGAGCTGGGACCATACCAGTATCACCAGACTGAAGGTAGGACTGGGACCATACCAGTATGACCAGACTGAAGGTAGAGCTGGGACCATACCAGTATGACCAGACTGAAGGTAGAGCTGGGACCATACCAGTATGACCAGACTGAAGGTAGAGCTGGGACCATACCAGTATGACCAGACTGAAGGTAGAGCTGGGACCATACCAGTATGACCAGACTGAAGAGAGCTGGGACCATACCAGTATGACCAGACTGAAGGTAGAGCTGGGACCATACCAGTATGACCAGACTGAAGGGACCATAGACCAGACTGAAGGACCATACCAGTATGACCAGACTGAAGGTAGGACTGGGACCATACCACCAGACTATAGGACTGGGACCATACCAGACTGACTGAAGGTAGCACTGGGACCATACCAGTATCAACAGACTGAAGGTAGGACTGGGACCATACCAGTATGACCAGACTGAAGGTAGGACTGGGACCATACCAGTATGACTAGACTGAAGGTAGAGCTGGGACCATACCAGTTTGACCAGACTGAAGGTAGAGCTGGGACCATACCAGTATCACCAGACTGAAGGTAGGACTGGGACCATGGGACCAGACTGAAGGTAGGACTGGGACCATACCAGTATGACCAGACTGAAGGTAGAGCTGGGACCATACCAGTATGACCAGACTGAAGGTAGAGCTGGGACCATACCAGTATGACCAGACTGAAGGTAGGACTGGGACCATACCAGTATGACCAGACTGAAGGTAGAGCTGGGACCATACCAGTATGACCAGACTGAAGGTAGAGCTGGGACCATACCAGTATTACCAGACTGAAGGTAGAGCTGGGACCATACCAGTATGACCAGACTGAAGGTAGAGCTGGGACCATACCAGTATGACCAGACTGAAGGTAGAGCTGGGACCATACCAGTATGACCAGACTGAAGATAGAGCTGGGACCATACCGGTATGACCAGACTGAAGGTAGAGCTGGGACCATACCAGTATCACCAGACTGAAGGTAGAGCTGGGACCATACCAGTATGACCAGACTGAAGGTAGGACTGGGACCATATCAGTATGACCAGACTGAAGGTAGAGCTGGGACCATACCAGTATGACCAGACTGAAGGTAGAGCTGGGACCATACCAGTATGACCAGACTGAAGGTAGAGCTGGGACCATACCGGTATGACCAGACTGAAGGTAGAGCTGGGACCATACCGGTATGACCAGACTGAAGGTAGAGCTGGGACCATACCGGTATGACCAGACTGAAGGTAGAGCTGGGACCATACCAGTATCACCAGACTGAAGGTAGAGCTGGGACCATACCAGTATGACCAGACTGAAGGTAGGACTGGGACCATACCAGTATGACCAGACTGAAGGTAGAGCTGGGACCATACCAGTAGACCAGACTGAAGGTAGAGCTGGGACCATACCAGTTTGACCAGACTGAAGATAGAGCTGGGACCATACCGGATGACCAGACTGAAGGTAGAGCTGGGACCATACCGGTAGACTGAAGGTAGAGCTGGGACCATACCAGTATGACCAGACTGAAGGTAGGACAGAGACCAGACTGAAGGTAGAGCTGGGACCATACCAGTATGACCAGACTGAAGGTAGAGCTGGGACCATACCAGATGACCAGACTGAAGGTAGAGCTGGGACCATACCAGGATGTGACCAGACTGAAGGTAGAGCTGGGACCATACCGGGACCAGACTGAAGGTAGAGCTGGGACCATACCAGTATGACCAGACTGAAGGTAGAGCTGGGACCATACCAGTATCACCAGACTGAAGGTAGAGCTGGGACCATACCAGTATGACCAGACTGAAGGTAGGACTGGGACCATATCAGTATGACCAGACTGAAGGTAGAGCTGGGACCATACCAGTATGACCAGACTGAAGGTAGAGCTGGGACCATACCAGTATGACCAGACTGAAGGTAGAGCTGGGACCATACCGGTATGACCAGACTGAAGGTAGAGCTGGGACCATAGGTAGACCAGACTGAAGGTAGAGCTGGGACCATACCGGTATGACCAGACTGAAGGTAGAGCTGGGACCATACCAGTATCACCAGACTGAAGGTAGAGCTGGGACCATACCAGTATGACCAGACTGAAGGTAGACTACCATACCAGTATGACCAGACTGAAGGTAGAGCTGGGACCATACCAGTATGACCAGACTGAAGGTAGAGCTGGGACCATACCAGTATGACCAGACTGAAGATAGAGCTGGGACCATACCGGTATGACCAGACTGAAGGTAGAGCTGGGACCATACCAGTATCACCAGACTGAAGGTAGAGCTGGGACCATACCAGTATGACCAGACTGAAGGTAGGACTGGGACCATATCAGTATGACCAGACTGAAGGTAGAGCTGGGACCATACCAGTATGACCAGACTGAAGGTAGAGCTGGGACCATACCAGTATGACCAGACTGAAGGTAGAGCTGGGACCATACCGGTATGACCAGACTGAAGGTAGAGCTGGGACCATACCAGTATGACCAGACTGAAGGTAGAGCTGGGACCATACCAGTATGACCAGACTGAAGGTAGAGCTGGGACCATACCAGTATCACCAGACTGAAGGTAGAGCTGGGACCATACCAGTATGAAGCAAAATACACAGCGGATTTAACTTCTTTAGGAAAACAGCCCCTAATGTTGGAAACAACCATCTCAATGTTTTCATCCAGATTCACATGTATTTATGTTCAGAACTAATAGGAACTAATGTTGAATTAAACCAACCATTAACCTGTAATACAGGATAAGAAACACATGACGTGGCCTTCGAAGATGGATGTGATTATTCTAGTCCTCTCAGTACAGATGATCTACGGTCTTTTCTTCCACACTGCCTTTCACCACCAGTAATGATTGTGAGGGAAGCCTCTAGTCTAGGGTTGCATACAGTTTGGGGGGAGTGAGGGGGGACACTGTGGGGTGATGAGTATTTAGTCTCTCACCTCTTTCCTGTTCAGAGGTTATGGAGGCAGGGGAGATAGGGGAGGTAGGGGAGGTTATGGAGGTAGGGGAGCTAGGGGATGTTATGGAGGTAGGGGAGGTAGGGGAGGTTATGGAGGTAGGGGAGATAGGGGAGGTTATGGAGGTAGGGGAGATAGGGATGTTATGGAGGCAGGGGAGGGGGATGTTATGGAGGCAGGGGAGGTAGGGGATGTTATGGAGGCAGGAGGTTAGGGATGTAGGGGAGATAGGGAGATAGGGGATGTTATGGAGGTAGGGGAGGTAGGGGATGTTATGGATGTAGGGGAGATAGGGGAGGTTATGGAGGTAGGGGAGGTAGGGGATGTTATGGAGGTAGTGGAGATACGGGATGTTATGGAGGTAGGGATGAGATAGGGATGTTATAGAGGTAGGGGATGTTATGGAGGTAGGGGATGTTATGGAGGTAGGGGAGGTAGGGGAGTTATGGAGGTAGGGGATGGGAGGTAGGGGATGTTATGGAGGTAGGGGTTATGGAGGTAGGGATAGGGGATGTTATGGAGGTAGGGATGTTATGGAGGTAGGAGATGGGGGGATGGGATGGTATGGAGGTAGGGATAGGGAGGTTATGGAGGTAGGAGATGTTATGGAGGTAGGGGATGTAGGGGATGTTATTGAGGTAGGGATGATGTAGGGGATGTTATGGAGGTAGGGAGATAGGGGATGTTATGGAGGTAGGGAGGTAGGGGATGTTATGGAGGTAGGGATGTTAGGAGGTAGGGATGTTATGGAGGTAGGGATGTTAGGAGGTAGGGGATGTTATGGAGGTAGGGGAGGTAGGGATGTTATGGAGGTAGGGATGTTATGGAGGTAGGGGATGTTATGGAGATAGGTAGGAGACGTTATGGAGGTAGGGAGTGGAGGTAGGGGATGTTATGGAGGTAGGGGATGTTATGGAGGTAGGGAGGTAGGGATGTTATTGAGGTAGGGATGTTATGGAGGTAGGGATGTTATGGAGGTAGGGATGTTATGGAGGTAGGATGGAGCCAGGGGATGTTATGGAGGTAGGGGAGGTAGGGGATGTTATGGAGGTAGGGGATGTTATGGAGGTAGGGAGGTAGGGGATGTTATGGAGGTAGGGGATGTTAGGTAGGGATGTTATGGAGGTAGGGGATGTTATGGAGGTAGGGGGGGATGTTATGGAGGTAGGGGATGTTATGGAGGTAGGGGATGTTATGGAGGTGGGATGTTATGGAGGTAGGGATGTTATGGAGGTAGGGGATGGGGATTTATGGAGGTAGGGAGGTAGGGATGTTATGGAGGTAGGGGAGGTAGGGATGTTATGGAGGTAGGGATGTTATGGAGGTAGGGGATGTTATGGAGGTAGGGATGGGAGGTAGGGGATGTTAGGTAGGAGGTAGGGGATGTTATGGAGGTAGAGAGGTAGGGGATGTTATGGAGGTAGGGATGTTATGGAGGTAGGAGATGTAGGATGTTATGGAGGTAGGGATGTTATGATGAGGATGTAGGGATGTTATGGAGGTAGGGATGTTATGGAGGTAGGGGATGTTATGGAGGTAGGGGATGGATGGGATGCTTATGGAGGTAGGGGATGTTATGGAGGTAGGGGATGTTATGGAGGTAGGGGATGTTATGGAGGTAGGGGGTAGGGATGTTATGTTATGGAGGTAGGGGATGTTATGGAGGTAGGGGATGTTATGGAGGTAGGGATATGGAGGTAGGGGATGTTATGGAGGTAGGGAGGTAGGGGTTATGGATGTAGGGGGTAGGGGATGTTATGGAGGTAGGGGATGTTATGGAGGTAGGGGAGGTAGGGATGTTATGGAGGTAGGGGATGTTATGGAGGGATGTTATGGAGGTAGGAGGTAGGGATGTTATGGAGGTAGGGGATGTTATGGAGGTAGGAGATGTTATGGAGGTAGGGATGTTATGGAGGTAGGGGATGTTATGGAGGTAGGGGATGTTATGGAGGTAGGGATGTTATGGAGGTAGGGGGATGTTATGGAGGTAGGGGATGTTGTGGGTAGATGTTATGGAGGTAGGGGATGTTATGGAGGTAGGGGATGTTATGGAGGTAGGGGATGTTATGGAGGGGATTATGGAGGTAGGGGATGTTATGGAGGTAGGGGATGTTATGGAGGGGGAGGTAGGGATGTTATGGAGGTAGGGGAGGTAGGGGATGTTATGGAGGTAGGGGATGTTATGGAGGTAGGGGATGTTATGGAGGTAGGGGAGGTAGGGGATGTTATGGAGGTAGGGGATGTTATAGGGGAGAGGGGATGTTATGGAGGTAGGGGAGGTAGGGAGGTTATGGAGGTAGGGATGTTATGGAGGTAGGGGATGTTATGGAGGTAGGAGGTATGTTATGGAGGTAGGGATGTTATGGAGGTAGGGGATGTTATGGAGGTAGGGATGTTATGGAGGGGGATGTTAGGGAGGTAGGGGATGTTATGGAGGTAGGGGAGGTAGGGATGTTATGGAGGTAGGGATGTTATGGAGGTAGGGGATGTTATGGAGGTAGGGATGTTATGGAGGTAGGGGATGTTATGGAGGTTAGGAGGTAGGGGATGTATGGAGATGTAGGGGAGGTAGGGGGATGTTATGGAGGTAGGGGATGTTATGGAGGTAGGGGAGGTAGGGGATGTTATGGAGGTAGGGGATGGAGGTAGGGATGTAGGGATGTTATGGAGGTAGGGGATGTTATGGAGGTAGGGGATGTTATGGAGGTAGGGGAGGTAGGGGATGTTATGGAGGTAGGGGATGTTATGGAGGTAGGAGGTAGGGGATGTTATGGATGTTATGGAGGTAGGGATGTTATGGAGGTAGGGAGAGTTATGGAGGTAGGGGATGTTATGGAGGTAGGGATGTTATGGAGGTAGGGATGTTATGGAGGGGGAGGTAGGGATGTTATGGAGGGGATGTTATAGGGGATGTAGGGATGTTATGGAGGTAGGGGATGTTATGGAGGTAGGGATGTTATGGAGGTAGGGATGTTATGGAGGTAGGGATGGGAGGTAGGGGATGTTATGGAGGTAGGGGATGTTATGGAGGTAGGGAGGTAGGGATGTTATAGAGGTAGGGATGTTATGGAGGTAGGGGAGGGGAGGTAGGGGATGTTATGGAGGTAGGAGGTAGGGGATGTTATGGAGGTATGGAGGTAGGGGATTATGGAGGTAGGGGATGTTATGGAGGTAGGGATGTTATGGAGGTAGGGGATGTTATGGAGGTAGGGGATGTTATGGAGGTAGGGGAGGTAGGGATTATGGAGGTAGGGGATGTTAGGGGATGAAAGATTATGGAGTAGGGGTTGGAGGGGATGTTATGGAGGTAGGGGTATGTTATGGAGGGGAGGTAGGGGATGTTATGGAGGTAGGGGGGATGTTATGGAGGTAGGGAGTTAGGGAGGTAGGGGATGTTATGGAGGTAGGGATGTTATGGAGGTAGGGATGTTATGGAGGTAGGGGGATGTAGGGGATGTTATGGAGGTAGGGGATGTTATGGAGGTAGGGGATGTTATGGAGGTAGGGGATGTTATGGAGGTAGGGATGATGGAGGTAGGGGGATGTTATGGAGGTAGGGGAGGTAGGGGGATGTTATGGAGGTAGGGGATGTTATGGAGGTAGGGGATGTTATGGAGGTAGGGGATGGGGATTATGGAGGTAGGGGATGATGTTATGGAGGTAGGGATGGAGTAGGGGATGTTATGGAGGTAGGGGATGTTATGGAGGTAGGGGAGGTAGGGGATGTTATGGAGGTAGGGGAGGTAGGGGATGTTATGGAGGTAGGGGATGTAGGGGATGTTATGGAGGTAGGGGATGTTATGGGGGGATGTTATGGAGGTAGGGATGTTATGGAGGTAGGGGATGTTATGGAGGTAGGGGATGTTATGGAGGTAGGGGATGTTATGGAGGTAGGGAGGTAGGGGATGTTATGGAGGTAGGTAGGGGATGTTATGGAGGTAGGGGAGGTAGGGGATGTTATGGAGGGATGTAGGGAGGTAGGGATGTTATGGAGGTAGGGGAGGTAGGGGATGTTATGGAGGTAGGGGAGATAGGGATGTTATGGAGGTAGGGATGTTATGGAGGTAGGGATGTTATGGAGGTAGGGGATGTTATGGAGGTAGGGGATGTTATGGAGGTAGGGGATGTTAGGTAGGGATGTTATGGAGGTAGGGATGTTATGGATGTAGGGGATGTTATGGAGGTAGGGGGATGTTATGGAGGTAGGGATGTTATGGAGGTAGGGGATGTTATGGAGGTAGGGGATGTTATGGAGGGGATGTTATGGAGGAGGTAGGGAGATAGGGGATGTTATGGAGGTAGGGATGTTATGGAGGTAGGGGATGTTATGGAGGGGAGGGGTAGATGTTATGGAGGTAGGGGGATGGATTATGGAGGTAGGGATGTTATGGAGGTAGGGGATGTTATGGAGGTAGGGATGTTATGGAGGTAGGGGATGTTATGGAGGTAGGGATGTTATGAGATAGGGGATGTTATGGAGGTAGGGGATGTTATGGAGGTAGGGGATAGGGGAGGATAGGGGATGTTATGGAAGGGGATAGGGGATGTTATGGAGGTAGGGGATGTTATGGAGGTAGGGGATGTTATGGAGGTAGGGAGGTAGGGGATGTTATGGAGGTAGGGAGGTAGGGATGTTATGGAGGTAGGGGATGTTATGGAGGTAGGGGATGTTATGGAGGTAGGGGAGTAGGGATGATGTTATGGAGGTAGGGGATGTTATGGAGGTAGGGATGTTATGGAGGTAGGGGAGGTAGGGGATGTTATGGAGGTAGGGGATGTTATGGAGGTAGGAGATGTTATGGAGGTAGGGATGTAGGGGATGTTATTGAGGGGGAGGTAGGGGATGTTATGGAGGTAGGGGAGGTAGGGGATGTTATGGAGGTAGGGATGTTATGGAGATAGGGGATGTTATGGAGGTAGGGATAGGGGATGTATGGAGGTAGGAGGATGTTATGGAGGTAGGGGAGGGATAGGGGATGTTATGGAGGTAGGGATGTTATGGAGGTAGGGATGGGAGGTAGGGGATGTTATGGAGGTAGGGGGAGGTAGGGGATGTTATGGAGGTAGGGGATGTTATGGAGGTAGGGATGTTATGGAGGTAGGGATGTTATGGAGGTAGGGGATGTTATGGAGGTAGGGGATGGAGGTAGGGGAGGTGTTATGGAGGTAGGGATGTTATGGAGGTAGGATGTTATGGAGGTAGGGATGTTATGGAGGTAGGGGGATGTTATGGAGGTAGGGGATGTTATGGAGGTAGGATGTTATGGAGGTAGGGGTATGTTATGGAGGTAGGGATGGTTAGGTAGGGGATGTTATGGAGGTAGGGGGATGTAGGGGATGTTATGGAGGTAGGGATGTTATGGAGGTAGGGGTTATGGAGGTAGGGGATAGGGGATGTTATGGAGGTAGGGGAGGTAGGATGTTATGGAGGTAGGGATGTTATGGAGGTAGGGGATGTAGGGGATGTTATGGAGGTAGGGGATGGATGTCAGGAGAGGTGGAGGAGGATTATGGAGGTAGGGATGTTATGGAGGTAGGGGATGTTATGGATGTTAGGATGTTAGGGGAGTAGGGGATGTTATGGAGGTAGGGGATGTTATGGAGGTAGGGGATGTTATGGAGGTAGGAGGTAGGGGGGGATGTTATGGAGGTAGGGGATGTTATGGAGGTAGGATGTTATGGAGGTAGGGAGGTAGGGGATGTTATGGAGGTAGGGGGATGTTATGGAGGTAGGGGATGTTATGGAGGTAGGGGTATGTTATGGATGGAGGTAGGAGATGTTATGGAGGTATGAGAGGGGATGTTATGGAGGTAGGGATGTTATGGAGGTAGGGGATAGGAGGTAGGGGATGTTATGGAGAGGGGGAGGTAGGGGATGTTATGGAGGTAGGGATGTTATGGAGGTGTTATGGAGGTAGGGGATGTTATGGAGGTAGGGAGTGTTATGGATAGGGAGTAGGGAGATAGATGTTATGGAGGTAGGGAGGTAGGGGATGTTAGGTAGGGGATGTTATGGGTAGGGAGAGGGGATGTTATGGAGGTAGGGGAGGTAGGGGATGTTATGGGATGTTAGGGGAGGTAGGGGATGTTATGGAGGTAGGGGATGGAGGTATAGGGATGTTATGGAGGTAGGGATGTTATGGAGGTAGGGGATGTTATGGAGGTAGGGGATGGGATGTTAGAGATAGGGATGTTATGGAGGTAGGGGAGGTAGGGGATGTTATGGAGGGGGGAGGTAGGGGGATGTTATGGAGGTAGGGAGGTAGGGGGATGTTATGGAGGTAGGGGAGGTAGGGGATGTTATGGAGGTAGGGGAGGTAGGGAGGTTATGGAGGTAGGGGATGTTATGGAGATAGGGTTATGGGGAGGTAGGAGATGTTATGGAGGTAGGGGATGTTATGAGGTAGGGGATGTTATGGAGGTAGGGATGTTAGGAGGTAGAGGTAGGGGATGTTATGGAGGTAGGGGGTAGGGGAGATAGGATGTTATGGAGGTAGGGGATGTTATGGAGGTAGGGGATGTTATGGAGGTAGGGATGTTATGGTAGGGAGGGAGGATGTTATGGAGGTAGGGAGGTAGGGGATGTATGGAGGTAGGGGATGTTATGGAGGTAGGGAGGTAGGGATGTTATGGAGGTAGGGAGGTAGGGGATGTTATGGAGGTAGGGATGGTTAGGAGGTAGGGATGTTATGGAGGTAGGGATGTTATGGAGGGGAGGAGGATGCAGGGGATGTTATGGAGGTAGGGATGGGAGATAGGGGATGTTATGGAGGTAGGGGATGTTATGGAGTTAGGGAGATAGGGGGATGTTATGGAGGTAGGGGAGGTAGGGGATGTTATGGAGGTAGGGATGTTATGGAGGGGGATGTAGGGATGTTATGGAGGTAGGGAGGTAGAGGACGTTATGGAGGTAGGGGAGGTAGGGGATGTATGGAGGTAGGGAGGTAGGGGATGTTATGGAGGTAGGGGGGATGTTATGGAGGTAGGGGATGTTATGGAGGTAGGGGATGTTATGGAGGTAGGGGATGTTATGGAGGAGGTAGGGATGTTATGGGAGGTAGGGATGTTATAGAGGTAGGATGGGAGGTAGGGGGATGTTATGGAGGTAGGGGAGGGGATGTTATGGAGGTAGGGGAGGAGGGGATGTTATGGAGGTAGGGATGTTATGGAGGTAGGGGATGATGTTATGGAGGTAGGGGAGGTAGGGGATGTTATGGAGGTAGGGAGGTATGTTATGGAGGTAGGGAGGTAGGGATGTTATGGAGGTAGGGGATGTTATGGAGGTAGGGATGTTATGGAGGTAGGGGTAGATGTTATGGAGGTAGGGATGTTATGGAGGTAGGGGATGTTATGGAGGTAGGGGAGGTAGGAGGATGTTATGGAGGTAGGGAGGATGTTATGGAGGTAGGGGAGGTAGGGATGTTATGGAGGTAGGGGTTATGGAGGTAGGGATGTTATGGAGGTAGGGGAGGTAGGGGAGGTTATGGAGGTAGGGAGATAGGGGATTTATGGAGGTAGGGGATGTTATGGAGGTAGTAGGGAGAGGGGATGTTATGGAGGTAGGGATGTTATGGAGGTAGGGGATGTTATGGAGGTAGGGGATGTTATGGAGGTAGGGGGATTATGGAGGTAGGGGAGGTAGGGATGTTATGGAGGTAGGGGGAGGTAGGTGATATGGAGGTAGGGATGTTATGGAGGTAGGGGAGGTAGGGATGTTATGGAGATAGGAGGTAGGGATGTTATGGAGGTAGGGGAGGTAGGGGATGTTATGGAGGGAGGTAGGGGATGTTATGGAGGTAGGGAGGTAGGGGATGTTATGGAGGTAGGGGATGTTATGGATAGTTAGGGAGGTAGGGGATGTTATGGATGTAGGGAGGTAGGGGATGTTATGGAGGTAGGGATGTTATGGAGGTAGGGGATGTTATGGAGGTAGGGGATGTTATGGAGGTAGGGATGTGTGTTATGGAGGTAGGGATGTTATGGAGGTAGGGGATGTTATGGAGGTAGGGGGTATGTTATGGAGGTAGGGGATGGGGATGTTATGGAGGTAGGGATGTTATGGAGGTAGGGATGTTAGGAGATGGGGATGTATTATGGAGGTAGGGATGTTATGGAGGTAGGGATGGAGGATATGGAGGTAGGGGATGTTATGGAGGTAGGGATGTTATGGAGGTAGGGATGTTAGGGATGTTAGGGGAGGTAGGGATGTTAGGGATGGGAGGTAGGGGAGGTAGGGGATGTTATGGAGGTAGGTAGGGGATGTTATGGAGGTAGGGGATGTTATGGAGGTAGGGAGGTAGGGATGTTATGGAGGTAGGGATGTTATGGAGGTAGGGGATGTTATGGAGGTAGGGGATGTTATGGAGGTAGGGGATAGGGATGTTATGGAGGTAGGGGATGTTATGTTAGGGATGGGGAGGTAGGGGAGGTAGGGGATGTTATGGAGGTAGGGAGGTAGGGGATGTTATGGAGGTAGGGGATGTTATGGAGGTAGGGGATGTTATGGAGGTAGGGGATGTTATGGAGGGGATAGGGGATGTTATGGAGGTAGGGGATGTTATGGAGGTAGATGTTAGGAGGTAGGGGAGGTAGGGGATGTTATGGAGGTAGGGGAGGTAGGGATGTTATGGAGGTAGGGGATGTTATGGAGGTAGGGATGTTATGGAGGTAGGGGATGTTATGGATGTAGGGGAGTTATGGAGGTAGGGGATGTTATGGAGGTAGGGGATGCTGGATAGGATGTATGGAGGGGACGTTAGGAGGTAGGGAGGAGGTAGGGGATGTTATGGAGGTAGGGACGAGGTAGGGGATGTTATGGAGGTAGGGATGTTATGGAGGTAGGGATGTTATGGAGGAGGGGATGTTATGGAGGTATGTTATGGAGGTAGGGGATGTTATGGGGGAGGTAGGGGATATGTTATGGAGGTAGGGATGTTAGGTAGGGATGTTAGGGAGGGATGTAGGGGATGTTATGGAGGTAGGGGATGTTATGGAGGTAGGGGATGTTATGGAGGTAGGGATGTTATGGAGGTAGGGGATGTTATGGAGGTAGGGGATGTTATGGAGGTAGGGGATGTTATGGAGGTAGGGATGTTATGGAGGTAGGGAGAGGTAGGTAGGGATGTTATGGAGGTAGGGATGATGTTATAGGGAGGGAGGTAGGGGATGTTATGGAGGTAGGGGGAGTTATAGGAGGTAGGGGATGTTATGGAGGTAGGGGAGGTAGGGATGTTATGGAGGTAGGGATGTTATGGAGGGGGATGTTATGGAGGTAGGGGATGTTATGGAGGTAGGGATGTTGGGACGTTATGGAGGTAGGGGAGGTAGGGGATGTTATGGAGGTAGGGATGTTATGGAGGTAGGGATGTTATGTTATGGAGGTAGGGGAGGGGACGTAGGGGATGTTATGGAGGTAGGGGATGTTATGGAGGTAGGGATGCTATGGAGGTAGGGGATGTTATGGAGGTAGGGATGTTATGGAGGTGGAGGTAGGGGATGTTATGGAGGTAGGGAGGTAGGGATGTTATGGAGGTAGGGGATGTTATGGAGGTAGGGATGTTATGGAGGTAGGGATGTTATGGAGGTAGGGGATGTTATGGAGGTAGGGATGCTATGGAGGTAGGGATGTTATGGAGGGGAGGGGATGTTATGGAGGTAGGGGATGTAGATGTTATGGAGGATGTTATGGAGGTAGGGAGGTAGGGATGTTATGGAGGTAGGGGAGGTTATGTTATGAGGGGATGTAGTAGGGATGTTATGGAGGTAGGGATGTATGGGGGATGTTAGGGATGTGGATTATGAGGTAGGGATGTTAGGGAGGTAGGGATGTTATGGAGGTAGGGGATGTTAGGTAGGAGGTAGGGGATGTTATGGAGGTAGGGATGGTAGGGGATGTTATGGAGGTAGGGGATGTTATGGAGGTAGGGATGTTAGGGAGGAGGTAGGGGATGTTATGGAGGTAGGGGATGTTATGGAGGTAGTTATGGAGGTAGGGGATGTTATGGAGGTAGGGGATGTTATGGAGGTAGGGGGATGTAGGAGGATGAGCTAGGATGTTATGGGGGAGGGGGATGTTAGGAGGATGTTATGGAGGTAGGGGAGGTAGGGGATGTTATGGAGGAGGTAGGGGATGTTATGGAGGTAGGGATGTAGGGGAGGTAGGGGGGGGATGTTATGGAGGTAGGGGATGTTATGGAGGTAGGGATGTTAGGAGGGGGGATGTTATGGAGGTAGGGGGATGGGGATTATGGAGGTAGGGGATGTTATGGAGGTAGGGGATGTTATGGAGGGTAGGGAGGTAGGGGATGTTATGGAGGTAGGGGACGTTGATGGAGGTAGGGATGTTATGGAGGTAGGGGAGGGGATGTTATGGAGGTAGGGGATGTTATGGAGGTAGGGGAGGTAGGGGATGTTATGGAGGTAGGGAGGTAGGGATGTTAGGAGGTAGGGGGAGGTAGGGGATGTTATGGAGGTAGGGGATGTTATGGAGGTAGGGGATGTTATGGAGGTAGGGGATGTATGGAGGTAGGGGGATGTTATGGAGGTAGGGGATGTATGTAGGGATGTTATGGAGTTAGGGGAGGTAGGGGATGTTATGGAGGTAGGGAGATGGGATGCTATGGAGGTAGGGATGTTATGGAGGTAGGGGAGGTAGGGAGGTGTTTATGGAGGTAGGGAGGTAGGGGATGTTATGGAGGTAGGGGGATGTTATGGAGGTAGGGGAGGTAGGGGATGTTATGGAGGTAGGGGGATGTTATGGAGGTAGGGATGTTATGGAGGTAGGGGAGGGGAGGTAGGGATGTTATGGAGGTAGGGGATGTTAGGGATAGGGGATGTTATGGATGTAGGGGATGTTATGGAGGTAGGGATGTTATGGAGATAGGGGGATGTTATGGAGGTAGGGATGTTAGATGTTATGGAGGTAGGGGTTATAGGTAGGGGATGTTATGGAGGTAGGGATGTAGGGATGTTATGGAGGTAGGGGATAGTGTTATGGAGGTAGGGATGTTATGGAGGTAGGGAGGTAGGGGATGTTATGGAGGTAGGGGATGTTATGGAGGTAGGGGGGATGTTATGGAGGTAGGGATGTTATGGAGGTAGGGGATGTTATGGAGGTAGGGGATGATGTTATGGAGGTAGGGGATGTTATGGAGGTAGGGGATGTTATGGAGGTAGGGGAGGTAGGGGATGTTATGGAGTGGAGGTAGGGGTTAGGAGGTAGGGGATGTTATGGAGGTAGGGGAGGTAGGGGATGTTATGGAGGTAGGGGATGTTATGGAGAGGTAGGGATGTTATGGAGATAGGGGATAGGGGATGTTATGGAGGTAGGGGATGTTATGGAGGTAGGGGATGTTATGGAGGTAGGGGAGGTAGGGGATGTTATGGAGGTAGGGGATGTTATGGAGGTAGGGATGTTATGGAGGAGGGGATGTTATGGAGGTAGGGGAGGTAGGGGATGTTATGGAGGTAGGGGGAGGTAGGGGGATGTTATGGAGGTAGAGGAGGGATGTTATGGAGATAGGGATGTTATGGAGATAGGATGGGATGTAGGAGATGTTAGGAGGTAGGGGATGTTATGGAGGTAGGGGAGGAGGTAGGGATGTTATGGAGGTAGGGGGATGTTATGGAGGTAGGGAGGTAGGGGGATGTTATGGAGGTAGGGGAGGTAGGTAGGGATGTTATGGAGGTAGGGGATGTTATGGAGGTAGGGATGTTATGGAGGTAGGGGGATATGGAGGTAGGGGAGTGTTATGGAGGTAGGGGAGGTAGGGGATGTTATGGAGGTAGGAGGAGGTAGGGATGTTATGGAGGTAGGGGGATGTTATGGAGGTAGGGGAGGGGATGTTATGGAGGTAGGGATGCTATGGAGGTAGGGATGTTATGGAGGTAGGGAGGTAGGGGATGTTATGGAGGTAGGGGATGAGGGAGGTAGGGGGGATGTTATGGAGGTAGGGGATGTTATGGAGGTAGGGGAGGGGAGGGGATGTTATAGAGGTAGGGGATGTTATGGAGGTAGGGGAGGTAGGGGTGTTATGGAGGATGTTATGGAGATGTTATGGAGGTAGGGGATGTTATGGAGGTAGGGGATGTTATGGAGGTAGGGGATGTTTATAGAGGTAGGGATGTTATGGAGGTAGGGATGTTATAGGAGGGATGTTATGGAGGTAGGGAGGTAGGGATTAGGGGATGTTATGGAGGGGATAGGAGGGGAGGTAGGGATGTTATGGAGGTAGGGGTAGGGATGTTATGATAGGTAGGGGATGTTATGGAGGTAGGGGAGGTAGGGATGTTATGGAGGGAGGTAGGGGATGTTATGGAGGTAGGGGATGTTATGGAGGTAGGGGAGGTAGATGTTATGGAGGTAGGGGAGGTAGGGATGATGTAGGGGATATGGAGGTAGGAGAGGGATGTTATGGAGGTAGGGGAGGTAGGGGGGATGTTATGGAGGTAGGGGATGGGAGGTAGGGGATGTTATGGAGGTAGGGGAGATGTAGGGGATGTTATGGAGGGAGTAGGGGGATGTTGGAGGGGATGTTATGGGGGATGTTATGGAGGTAGGGGATGTTATGGAGGTAGGGGATGTTATGGAGGTAGGGGATGTTATGGAGGTAGGGGATGTTATGGAGGTAGGGGAGGTAGGGGATGTTATGGAGGTAGGGGATGTTATGAGGTAGGGGATGTTATGGAGGTAGGGGATGTTATGGAGGTAGGGGAGGTAGGGGATGTTATGGAGGTAGGGGATGTTATGGAGGTAGGGGATGTTATGGAGGTAGGGGGATGTAGGGGAGGTAGGGGATGTTATGGAGGTAGGGGAGGTAGGGGGATGTTATGGAGGTAGGGGATGTTATGGAGGTAGGGGAGGTAGGGGATGTTATGGAGGTAGGGGAGGTAGGGGATGTTATGGAGGTAGGGGATGTTATGGAGGTAGGGGATGTTATGGAGGTAGGGGAGGAGGTAGGGGATGTTATGGAGGGGAGGTTATGGAGGTAGGGGATGTTATGGAGGTAGGGATGTTATGGAGGTAGGGGGAGGTAGGGGATGTTATGGAGGTAGTAGGGGATGTTATGGAGGTAGGGGATGTTATGGAGGTAGGGGAGGTAGGGGATGTTATGGAGGTAGGGGATGTTATGGAGGTAGGGGAGTTATGGAGGTAGGGGATGTTATGGAGGTAGGGGGATGGGGATTATGGAGATAGGGGATGTTATGGAGGTAGGGGATGTTATGGAGGTAGGGGATGTTATGGAGGTAGGGGAGGTAGGGGATGTTATGGAGGTAGGGGATGTTATGGAGGTAGGGGAGGTAGGGGATGTTATGGAGGTAGGGGAGGTAGGGGATGTTATGGAGGTAGGGGAGGTAGGGGATGTTATGGAGGTAGGGGATGTTATGGAGGTAGGGGATGTTATGGAGGTAGGGGATGTTATGGAGGTAGGGGATGTTATGGAGGTAGGAGATGTTATGGAGGTAGGGGAGGTAGGGGATGTTATTGAGGTAGGGGATGTTATGGAGATAGGGGATGTTATGGAGGTAGGGGATGTTATGGAGGTAGGGGGAGGTAGGGGATGTTATGGAGATAGGGGATGTTATGGAGGTAGGGGATGTTATGGAGGTAGGGGATGTTATGGAGGTAGGGGAGGTAGGGGATGTTATGGAGGTAGGGGATGTTATGGAGGTAGGGGATGTTATGGAGGTAGGGGGATGTTATGGAGGTAGGGGATGTTATGGAGGTAGGGGAGGGGGATGTTATAGAGGTAGGGGATGTTATGGAGGTAGGGGAGGTAGGGGATGTTATGGAGGTAGGGGATGTTATGGAGGTAGGGGATGTTATGGAGGTAGGGGATGTTATGGAGGTAGGGGATGTTATAGAGGTAGGGGATGTTATGGAGGTAGGGGAGGTAGGGGATGTAATGTTGGGGAGCTAGAGAGATCATTGTCATTTTTGGAGAACCTGCTGCCTGGTTAAATCCTGCTGGCTGGCTGGCTGACTGCCTGCCTGACTGACTGACTGACTGGCTGGCTGGCTGGCTGACTGGCTGGTAGTCTCATTGTTAAGTCGTGTTGATCTGTCCTGACACGGTGCCCAAACAGTTTCTCCAGATCCCTGCTGGAGGCTGATCAGAGCCAGATGAACCACCAGCTAGCTGTAAATTATAGCTAAAAGGCTACAGGACAAGAGGAGAAGTGAGTAGAGGAGAGGAGAGGAGGGGAGGGGAGGGGAGGGGAGGGAGGGAGGGAGAGGAGAGGAGGGGAGGGGAGGGAGGGAGGGAGAGGAGGGGCGTGGAGGGGAGAGGGGTGCTGGGGAGGGAGAGGAGTGGAGGGAGAGGAGAAGGGAAGGGAGGGGAGAGGAGAGGAGGGGCGTGGAGGGGAGAGGAGGGCTGGGGAGGGGAGAGGAGTGGAGGGGAGGGGAGAGGAGAGGAGGGGGAGGGGAGGAGGGCTGGGGAGAGGAGGGCTGGGGAGAGGAGGGCTGGGGAGAGGAAAGGAGTGAAGGGGAGGGAGAGGAGAGGGGAAGGGAGGGGAGAGGAGAGGAGGGGAAAGGAGAGGAGGTGGCCGGGGAGGAGGGGATGGGAGAGGAGATTAAAGGAGCAGTAAAATAGAACTAACAGGCGGCAGGATAAGAGTGGGACCATGTGGCTTCAGTTAGCCTGCCAGACCTCACTCTCCCCTTAAACCCTCACTCCCAGTGCCCCTTGCCTCATTTAGCCTGCCGGAGCTCATCACCTCGCCCTCTTAGGGTGCCAATTGGGATGCCGCATATAACACCCCTCTCCTCACAGCCATGACCCTCATCCCTCCCTCCTAACAACATAGGACCCCTCTCCTCATACCTGGGGGTATTTATTGTTGAGTTGTTTAACTCTGTACCTGTGTGTATTTGGCCACTGGTGGCAGGAACACAAGTATCACACACACCAACCACCGATATCACACACACCAACCACCAGTATCACACACACCAACCACCGGTATCACACACACCAACCACCGGCATCACACACACCAACCACCGGTATCACACACACCAACCACCAGTATCACACACACCAACCACCAGTATCACACACACCAAACACCAGTATCAAACACACCAACCACCAGTATCACACACACCAACCACCAGTATCACACACACCAACCACCGGTATCACACACACCAACCACCAGTATCACACACACCAACCACCAGTATCACACACACCAACCACCATCTGGTTGGGGTATGTACGTCCAGTCTCTGTAGTCCATGGCTTCTGGTTGGGGTATGTACGTCCAGTCTCTGTAATCCATGGCTTCTGGTTGGGGTATGTACGTCCAGTCTCTGTAGTCCATGGCTTCTGGTTGGGGTATGTACGTCCAGTCTCTGTAATCCATGGCTTCTGGTTGGGGTATGTACGTCCAGTCTCTGTAATCCATGGCTTCTGGTTGGGGTATGTACGTCCAGCCACTGTGGAGACAACGTCATTGATGCACTTATTGATGACTGATGTGTTGTACTCCTCAATGCCATCAGAAGAGTCCCAGAACATATTCCAGTCTTTGCAAAACAGTCCTGTAGCTTAGCATCTGCGTCATCTGGCGACTTCCGTATTGAGCATTTAGCATTTAGCATTTAGGTACTTCCCGCTTTAGTTTTTGCTTGTAAGCAGGAATCAGGAGGATAGAGTTATGGTCAGATTTGGCAAATGGAGGGTGAGGGAGAGCTTTGTACGCATCTCTGTGTGGAGTAAAGGTGGTCTGTAGTTTTTTTCCCCCTCTGGTTGCACATTTAACATGCTGGTAGAAATGATTTTAGTTTGCCTGCATTAAATTCCCCGGCCACTAGGAGCGCCGCCTCTGGATGAGCATTTTCTTGTTTGCGTATGGTCTTTACACAGCTCATTGAGTGCGGTCTTAGTGCCAGCATCGGTCTGTGGTGGTATATAGACAGCTAGGAATAATATAGATGAGAACTCACTTGTTAAATTGTGTGTTCTACAACTCATCATGGGGTACTCTGAGGTATTCCTGCCGTTCTGTCCTGCCGTTCGGTCCTGCCGATAAATAGAAAAACCAGCTAAATGGTTTTAAAAAACATTTCCTTGTTCAGCTACGACTCCAAGAAAACATAAGATATTACAGTTTTTCAGGTCCTGTTGATAGGATAGTCTCGAACGGAGCTTGTTCAGTTTGTTCTCCAGTGATTTGGTGCCTCGGCAATAGAACGAAGGGTAGATGCGGTTCATTTATTCGCCGACGTACTTTCGTCAGGGTGCCCGCACGTCTTACACCATCTCTTCCTTTTCCCGAGTCTTTGTGATTAGGGCCTGGTCCGGGATGTGCAGAATGTCCTGTGCCCCTTACTGGTTGAAGTTGAAATCTTAATCAGAATGGAGGTTAGGGATTATTGCCGTTCTGATGTCCAGAAGCTTTTTTCAATCATAGGAAATGGAGGAAACATTATATTTAAAAAGAAATGTGAGATCAGCGGGAAACCCCCCCCCCCCACCTAAAGTAGAAGAATTTATCAGGAGCCCGTAAAGCGGCAGCTATCCACCCTAGTTCCTATAGTATACTTATTTTGACCAGGGCCCATAGGCCTCTAATAGGGTGCCATTTTGGAAGTAGACAATGTAAATTGGTGACAGAAATGTCTGTGAAGTCTAGCCCCATGCAGTAACAATGATATACAGAGTGAAACATCAAGGTGATTTTCAGCGCAACACAGAGATACAGTACGTTCACCTATCAGACCGATATCCTGAGGTGAAACCATCTTACTGTTTTAATGAAGGCAATCAGGATCCTGTGGTTTCTAACTGTTATTGGTTGAGATGTTCTATTGCCTTGATAAATAGTGCTAGCAAAGATTTTTTGTAACTAACCCAAGATAAACCACAGCCTGTCTTTTCCAACAGGAGCAAATTAATCAAAACAGAACAAGCAAGGAGGTTGGAAGAGCCAAGCAAGGAGGTTGTGCAGAGCCAAGCCCGAGCTAGCGAGATTTCATTTGCATATTTACATTAGGGAACGCCTACTCTGTGAAGTGCGGATGTGCAATAATTCAATGTTTCCCTTGCACTCCTTCGAAAACAACGCATTTTTTAAAACATAACCAAAGGCCAAAGTCTACAGAACGTTGTCCACTCTGTTTGTAACAGATTCTAGTTTTGAGAACAGAAAACAGTATTGAGATCAAATTCATAGATGAGAAAATGAGCAGAATATCGGCAGAAATCCATCTCGCTCCATCTTCTCCCACTGCCGGCCAATAGGCTTCCTCTCATCACCATATTTGGTAGTGAGAGGAAACGCCAACCGGATGCTTCCCATTTTTACATCCGGGTGAAATATCTGGCTCGTTGTTCTATCTGTGGCGCTAGGAGCAAATTACTAGATTGCAATATTAGATACTTTAGAATGACACTCTGCAGGGGCCCTAGAGGCTGGTATATGGGTGATTTAGACACAGGGAGTTGGTGAAATGAGATGAGATTAGATTGTACTTTATTAATCCTTAAGGGTTGTGTGAAAATACTTTTGTTCCAGCCAAGCCGTAACACAAACGATCACGGTCGACTGATTGTCTTCATTCTAAACGTGTATATTGAACATTATATTGTATATTATCTTTGTCGTTGTCCTGACTGCCTTGACTGTCCTGTCTCCATTCTAAACGTGTATATATTATCTTTGTCGTTGTCGTCTGACTGCCTTGACTGTCCTGTCTCCATTCTAAACGTGTATATATTATCTTTGTCGTTGTCCTCTGACTGCCTTGACTGTCCTGTCTCCATTCTAAACGTGTATATATTATCTTTGTCGTTGTCGTCTGACTGCCTTGACTGTCCTGTCTCCATTCTAAACGTGTGTATATTATCTTTGTCGTTGTCGTCTGACTGCCTTGACTGTCCTGTCTCCATTCTAAACGTGTGTATATTATCTTTGTCGTTGTGCTTGACTGTCCTGTCTCCATTCTAAACGTGTATATATTATCTTTGTCGTTGTCCTTGACTGTCCTGTCTCCATTCTAAACGTGTGTATATTATCTTTGTCGTTGTCGTCTGACTGCCTTGACTGTCCTGTCTCCATTCTAAACGTGTATATATTATCTTTGTCGTTGTTTGACTGTTGACCCTGTCTCCATTCTAAACGTGTATATATTATCTTTGTCGTTGTCCTTGACTGTCCTGTCTCCATTCTAAACGTGTATATATTATCTTTGTCGTTGTCCTTGACTGTCCTGTCTCCATTCTAAACGTGTATATATTATCTTTGTCGTTGTGCTTGACTGTCCTGTCTCCATTCTAAACGTGTATATATTATCTTTGTCGTTGTCCTTGACTGACCTGTCTCCATTCTAAACGTGTATATATTATCTTTGTCGTTGTCGTCTGACTGCCTTGACTGTCCTGTCTCCATTCTAAACGTGATATTTTGTCGTTGTCGTCCTGCCTTGACTGTCCTGTCTCCATTCTAAACGTGTATATATTATCTTTGTCGTTTGTCTTGACTTGTCTGTCTCCATTCTGCGTTGACTTTGTCCTGTGTCCTGTCTCCATTCTAAACGTGTATAATTATCGTGTATATATTATCTTTGTCGTTGTCGTCTGACTGCCTTGACTGTCCTGTCTCCATTCTAAACGTGTATATTATCTTTGTCGTTGTCGTATCCATTCTAAACGTGTATATATTATCTTTGTCGTTGTCGTCTGACTGCCTTGACTGTCCTGTCTCCATTCTAAACGTGTGTATATTATCTTTGTCCTGTCTCCATTCTAAACGTCTCTTTGAAAATATATTATCTTTTGACCTTGACTGTCCTGTCTCCATTCTAAACGTGTATATATTATCTTTGTCGTTGTCGTCTGACTGCCTTGACTGTCCTGTCTCCATTCTAAACGTGTATATATTATCTTTGTCGTTTGTTATGCCTTGACTGTCCTGTCTCCATTCTAAACGTGTGTATATTATCTTTGTCGTTGTGCTTGACTGTCCTGTCTCCATTCTAAACGTGTGTATATTATCTTTGTCGTTGTCCTTGACTGTCCTGTCTCCATTCTAAACGTGTATATATTATCTTTGTCGTTGTCCTTGACTGCCTTGACTGTCCTGTCTCCATTCTAAACGTGTATATATTATCTTTGTCGTTGTCGTCTGACTGCCTTGACTGTCCTGTCTCCATTCTAAACGTGTATATATTATCTTTGTCGTTGTCGTCTGACTGCCTTGACTGTCCTGTCTCCATTCTAAACGTGTATATATTATCTTTGTCGTTGTCCTTGACTGTCCTGTCTCCATTCTAAACGTGTATATATTATCTTTGTCGTTGTCGTCTGACTGCCTTGACTGTCCTGTCTCCATTCTAAACGTGTATATATTATCTTTGTCGTTGTGCTTGACTGTCCTGTCTCCATTCTAAACGTGTATATATTATCTTTGTCGTTGTCCTCTGACTGCCTTGACTGTCCTGTCTCCATTCTAAACGTGTGTATATTATCTTTGTCGTTGTCGTCTGACTGCCTTGACTGTCCTGTCTCCATTCTAAACGTGTGTATATTATCTTTGTCGTTGTCGTCTGACTGCCTTGACTGTCCTGTCTCCATTCTAAACGTGTATATATTATCTTTGTCGACTGCCTTGACTGTCCTGTCTCCATTCTAAACGTGTATATATTATCTTTGTCGTTGTCGTCTGACTGCCTTGACTGTCCTGTCTCCATTCTAAACGTGTGTATATTATCTTTGTCGTTGTGCTTGACTGTCCTGTCTCCATTCTAAACGTGTGTATATTATCTTTGTCGTTGTCGTCTGACTGCCTTGACTGTCCTGTCTCCATTCTAAACGTGTATATATTATCTTTGTCGTTGTGCTTGACTGCCTTGACTGTCCTGTCTCCATTCTAAACGTGTATATATTATCTTTGTCGTTGTCGTCTGACTGCCTTGACTGTCCTGTCTCCATTCTAAACGTGTATATATTATCTTTGTCGTTGTCGTCTGACTGCCTTGACTGTCCTGTCTCCATTCTAAACGTGTATATATTATCTTTGTCGATGTCCTCTGACTGCCTTGACTGTCCTGTCTCCATTCTAAACGTGTATATATTATCTTTGTCGTTGTCCTGTCTCCATTCTAAACGATATTATCTTTGCCCTTGACTGTCCTGTCTCCATTCTAAACGTGTGTATATTATCTTTGTCGTTGTCCTTGACTGCCTTGACTGTCCTGTCTCCATTCTAAACGTGTGTATATTATCTTTGTCGTTGTCGTCTGACTGCCTTGACTGTCCTGTCTCCATTCTAAACTTTGTGTGTATATTATCTTTGTCGTTCCCTGTCTCCATTCTAAACGTTGACTTTGTCCTTGTGCTTGACTCCATTCTTCTACGTGTATATATTATCTTTGTCGTTGTCGTCTGACTGCCTTGACTGTCCTGTCTCCATTCTAAACGTGTATATATTATCTTTGTCGTTGTCGTCTGACTGCCTTGACTGTCCTGTCTCCATTCTAAACGTGTATATATTATCTTTGTCGTTGTCGTCTGACTGCCTTGACTGTCCTGTCTCCATTCTAAACGTGTATATATTATCTTTGTCGTTGTCCTCTGACTGCCTTGACTGTCCTGTCTCCATTCTAAACGTGTATATATTATCTTTGTCGTTGTCCTCTGACTGCCTTGACTGTCCTGTCTCCATTCTAAACGTGTATATATTATCTTTGTCGTTGTCGTCTGACTGCCTTGACTGTCCTGTCTCCATTCTAAACGTGTATATATTATCTTTGTCGTTGTCGTCTGACTGCCTTGACTGTCCTGTCTCCATTCTAAACGTGTATATATTATCTTTGTCGTTGTCCTCTGACTGCCTTGACTGTCCTGTCTCCATTCTAAACGTGTATATATTATCTTTGTCGTTGTGCTTGACTGTCCTGTCTCCATTCTAAACGTGTATATATTATCTTTGTCGTTGTCCTTGACTGTCCTGTCTCCATTCTAAACGTGTATATATTATCTTTGTCGTTGTCGTCTGACTGCCTTGACTGTCCTGTCTCCATTCTAAACGTGTATATATTATCTTTGTCGTTGTCGTCTGACTGCCTTGACTGTCCTGTCTCCATTCTAAACGTGTATATATTATCTTTGTCGTTGTCGTCTGACTGCCTTGACTGTCCTGTCTCCATTCTAAACGTGTATATATTATCTTTGTCGTTGTCGTCTGACTGCCTTGACTGTCCTGTCTCCATTCTAAACGTGTGTATATTATCTTTGTCGTTGTCGTCTGACTGCCTTGCCTGTCCTGTCTCCATTCTAAACGTGTGTATATTATCTTTGTCGTTGTCGTCTGACTGCCTTGACTGTCCTGTCTCCATTCTAAACGTGTATATATTATCTTTGTCGTTGTCGTCTGACTGCCTTGACTGTCCTGTCTCCATTCTAAACGTGTGTATATTATCTTTGTCGTTGTGCTTGACTGTCCTGTCTCCATTCTAAACGTGTATATATTATCTTTGTCGTTGTCCTTGACTGTCCTGTCTCCATTCTAAACGTGTGTATATTATCTTTGTCGTTGTCGTCTGACTGCCTTGACTGTCCTGTCTCCATTCTAAACGTGTGTATATTATCTTTGTCGTTGTGCTTGACTGTCCTGTCTCCATTCTAAACGTGTATATATTATCTTTGTCGTTGTCCTTGACTGTCCTGTCTCCATTCTAAACGTGTATATATTATCTTTGTCGTTGTGCTTGACTGTCCTGTCTCCATTCTAAACGTGTATATATTATCTTTGTCGTTGTCCTCTGACTGCCTTGACTGTCCTGTCTCCATTCTAAACGTGTGTATATTATCTTTGTCGTTGTCGTCTGACTGCCTTGACTGTCCTGTCTCCATTCTAAACGTGTGTATATTATCTTTGTCGTTGTCGTCTGACTGCCTTGACTGTCCTGTCTCCATTCTAAACGTGTATATATTATCTTTGTCGTTGTCGTCTGACTGCCTTGACTGTCCTGTCTCCATTCTAAACGTGTATATATTATCTTTGTCGTTGTCGTCTGACTGCCTTGACTGTCCTGTCTCCATTCTAAACGTGTGTATATTATCTTTGTCGTTGTGCTTGACTGTCCTGTCTCCATTCTAAACGTGTGTATATTATCTTTGTCGTTGTCGTCTGACTGCCTTGACTGTCCTGTCTCCATTCTAAACGTGTATATATTATCTTTGTCGTTGTGCTTGACTGCCTTGACTGTCCTGTCTCCATTCTAAACGTGTATATATTATCTTTGTCGTTGTCGTCTGACTGCCTTGACTGTCCTGTCTCCATTCTAAACGTGTATATATTATCTTTGTCGTTGTCGTCTGACTGCCTTGACTGTCCTGTCTCCATTCTAAACGTGTATATATTATCTTTGTCGATGTCCTTGACTGTCCTGTCTCCATTCTAAACGTGTGTATATTATCTTTGTCGTTGTCGTCTGACTGCCTTGACTGTCCTGTCTCCATTCTAAACGTGTATATATTATCTTTGTCGTTGTCGTCTGACTGCCTTGACTGTCCTGTCTCCATTCTAAACGTGTGTATATTATCTTTGTCGTTGTGCTTGACTGTCCTGTCTCCATTCTAAACGTGTATATATTATCTTTGTCGTTGTCCTCTGACTGCCTTGACTGTCCTGTCTCCATTCTAAACGTGTATATATTATCTTTGTCGTGTCGCTGACTGCCTTGACTGTCCTGTCTCCATTCTAAACGTGTATATATTATCTTTGTCGTTGTCGTCTGACTGCCTTGACTGTCCTGTCTCCATTCTAAACGTGTATATATTATCTTTGTCGTTGTCGTCTGACTGCCTTGACTGTCCTGTCTCCATTCTAAACGTGTATATATTATCTTTGTCGTTGTCCTCTGACTGCCTTGACTGTCCTGTCTCCATTCTAAACGTGTATATATTATCTTTGTCGTTGTCCTTGACTGTCCTGTCTCCATTCTAAACGTGTATATATTATCTTTGTCGTTGTCCTTGACTGTCCTGTCTCCATTCCTCCAGATTTGGAGCAGCCTTTTCTGAGGAGAAACAGAGGAAGCAACGGGGACCTGGAGACCATCTTCATATCAAGATCCTCCACTCACGTCACAGTACCTTGTCTAGTCACTGTGCCCGACCTCAACGTCACACTTTATCTGGTTGGTACCTTCACTACTCTGTTGTACTCTGCTATGTTCTACAGTACTATGCTCTACTCTACTCTACTCTATTCTATTATATTCTACTGCTCTATTCTACTCTACTCTACTATTCTATTCTATTCTATTCTATTATACACTACTCTACTGCTCTATTCTACTCTACTGTAGTCTACTCTACTCTACTCTATTCTACTCTATTCTACTCTACTCTATTCGACTCTACTATGCTCTGCTCAATTCTATTATATTCTACTCTATTCTACTCTACTCTACTCTGCTCTACTCAGCTCTACTCTACTCTGCTCTACTCTACTCTACTCTACTCTGCTCTACTCTACTCTACTCTATTCTACTCTACCCTACTCTGTTCTACTCTACTCTACTCTGCTCTATTCTACTCTGCTCTATTATATTCTACTCTACACAACTCTGCTCTACTCTACTCTGCTCTATTCTACTCTACTCTGCTCTATTCTACTCTGCTCTATTATATTCTACTCTACACAACTCTGCTCTACTCTGCTCTATGCTACTCTACTCTCATTGCCTCTCTACTCTGCTCCTCACTTGCTCTGCTCTATTCTACTCTGCTCTATTATATTCTACTCTACTCTGCTCTACTCTGCTCTACTCTACTCTACTCTACTCTACTCTACTCTGCCCTATTCTATTCTACTCTGCTCTACTCTACTCTGCTCTGCTATGCTCTATTCTATTCTACTCTGCTCTATTCTACTCTACTCTACTCTACTCTGCTCTCCTTCTCTAGTCTCACTTTTCACCAATCTCCATCCATTCTCTTTATTTTCACAATAATCATCCTCTCTTTATCCATTAACCCACACATTCCTCTCTCCTCCCCTCATTCCCCTCTCTTCTCATTCCTCTCTCCTCCCCTCATTCCCCTCTCTTCTCATTCCTCTCTCCTCCCCTCATTCCCCTCTCTTCTCATTCCTCTCTCCTCCCCTCATTCCCCTCTCTTCTCATCCCTCTCTCCTCCCCTCATTCCCCTCTCTTCTCATTCCTCTCTCCTCCCCTCATTCCCCTCTCTCTCATTCCTCTCTCCTCATTCCCTCTCTTCTCATTCCTCTCTCCTCCCCTCATTCCCCTCTCTTCTCATTCCTCTCTCCTCCCCTCATTCCCCTCTCCTCTCATTCCTCTTCCTCTCCTTCCCTCATTCCCCTCTCTTCTCATTCCTCTCTCCTCCCCCATCATTCCCCTCTCCTCTGGTGTGGGACATCCTCTCCATCCTCCCTTAGACTCATTCCCCTCTTGGGATTTACTCATTCCTCTCTCCTCCCCTCATTCCCCTCTCTTCTCATCCCTCTCTCCTCCCCCCTCATTCCCCTCTCTACTTCATTCCTCTCTCCTCCCCTCATTCCCCTCTTCTCATTCCTCTCTCCTCCCCTCATTCCCCTCTCTTCTCATCCCTCTCTCCACCCCTCATTCCTCTCTCCTCTCATTCCTCTCTCCTTCACTCATTCCCCTCTCCTCTCATCCCTCTCTCCTCTCCTCTCTCCCCAGTGGGAGACGATACCTATGCTTCTGGAGGATGAGGGGATGGTGTGGGACAGTAAAAGAGGCTGGTCCATTCCTAGACAAACCTTAGACTCCAGACCTTTCCTCATTGGGATTTACTGCGAAGCTACACGACAAGGGAGACACTACCGCTCTACTCTCTACCTGGTGCAGTCCACAGGTAACTATACACTACATAGTATACACTACCTAGTACACAGCCACCCTGCATGAAAAATATAACCTCTCCACCCTCAGGTTACCAGAATTCACACTACTGACTACACTTTACCTAGTATACACTACTAGCACAACTAGAGCCCTGAGTATCATGAAAGATGACCATACTGCATGTCTCTAGATCATTAGAGATGGCCATACTGCATGTCTCTATATCGCTAGCTAGCTCCCACCCAGTACAGATACAGTATCATCCTCATACAGACACTAGCTAGCTAGCTCCCACCCAGTACAGATACACTATCATCCTCAGACAGACGCTAGCTAGCTCCCACCCAGTACAGATACAGTATCATCTTCATACAGACGCTAGCTAGCTCCCACCCAGTACAGATACAGTATCATCTTCATACAGATGCTAGCTAGCTAGCTCCCACCCAGTACAGATACAGTATCATCTTCATACAGACGCTAGCTAGCTAGCTCCCACCCAGTACAGATACACTATCATCCTCATACAGACGCTAGCTAGCTCCCACCCAGTACAGATACACTATCATCCTCATACAGACGCTAGCTAGCTCACACCCAGTACAGATACACTATCATCCTCATACAGACACTAGCTAGCTCCCACCCAGTACAGATACAGTATCATCTTCATACAGACGGTAGCTAGCTCCCACCCAGTACAGATACACTACCATCCTCATACAGACGATAGCTAGCTCCCACCCAGTACAGATACACTATCATCCTCATACAGACGATAGTTAGCTCCCACCCAGTACAGATACAGTATCATCTTCATACAGACGCTAGCTAGCTCCCACCCAGTACAGATACAGTATCATCTTTATACAGACGCTAGCTAGCTCCCACCCAGTACAGATACAGTATCATCTTCATACAGACGCTAGCTAGCTCCCACCCAGTACAGATACACTATCATCCTCATACAGACGCTAGCTAGCTCCCACCCAGTACATATACACTATCATCCTCATACAGACACTAGCTAGCTCCCACCCAGTACAGATACAGTATCATCTTCATACAGACGCTAGCTAGCTCCCACCCAGTACAGATACAGTATTATCTTCATACAGACACTAGCTAGCTCCCACCCAGTACAGATACAGTATCATCTTCATACAGACGCTAGCTAGCTCCCACCCAGTACAGATACAGTATTATCTTCATACAGACGCTAGCTAGCTCCCACCCAGTACAGATACAGTATCATCTTCATACAGACGCTAGCTAGCTCCCACCCAGTACAGATACACTATCATCTTCATACAGACTCTGGCTAGCTAGGTCCCACCCAGTACAGATACAGTATCATCTTCATACAGATGCTAGCTAGCTCCCACCCAGTACAGATACAGTATCATCTTCATACAGATGCTAGCTAGCTAGCTCCCACCCAGTACAGATACAGTATCATCTTCATACAGATGCTAGCTAGCTAGCTCCCACCCAGTACAGATACAGTATCATCTTTATACAGACGCTAGCTAGCTCCCACCCAGTACAGATACACTATCATCCTTATACAGACGCTAGCTAGCTAGCTCCCACCCAGTACAGATACAGTATCATCTTCATACAGATGCTAGCTAGCTAGCTCCCACCCAGTACAGATACAGTATCATCTTTATACAGACGCTAGCTAGCTCCCACCCAGTACAGATACACTATCATCCTTATACAGACGCTAGCTAGCTCCCACCCAGTACATATACACTATCATCCTCATACAGACACTAGCTAGCTCCCACCCAGTACAGATACAGTATCATCTTCATACAGACGCTAGCTAGCTCCCACCCAGTACAGATACACTATCATCTTCATACAGACTCTGGCTAGCTAGCTCCCACCCAGTACAGATACACTATCATCTTCATACAGACTCTGGCTAGCTAGCTCCCACCCAGTACAGATACAGTATCATCTTCATACAGACGCTAGCTAGCTCCCACCCAGTACAGATACAGTATTATCTTCATACAGACGCTAGCTAGCTCCCACCCAGTACAGATACAGTATCATCTTCATACAGACGCTAGCTAGCTCCCACCCAGTACAGATACACTATCATCTTCATACAGACTCTGGCTAGCTAGCTCCCACCCAGTACAGATACAGTATCATCTTCATACAGATGCTAGCTAGCTCCCACCCAGTACAGATACAGTATCATCTTTATACAGACGCTAGCTAGCTCAAACCCAGTACAGATACACTATCATCCTCATACAGATGCTAGCTAGCTCCCACCCAGTACAGATACAGTATCATCTTCATACAGACGCTAGCTAGCTCCCACCCAGTACAGATACAGTATCATCTTCATACAGACGCTAGCTAGCTCCCACCCAGTACAGATACAGTATCATCTTCATACAGACGCTAGCTATCTCCCACCCAGTACAGATACACTATCATCCTCATACAGACGCTAGCTAGCTCACACCCAGTACAGATACAGTATCATCTTCATACAGACGCTAGCTAGCTCCCACCCAGTACAGATACACTATCATCTTCATACAGACTCTGGCTAGCTAGCTCCCACCCAGTACAGATACAGTATCATCTTCATACAGATGCTAGCTAGCTCCCACCCAGTACAGATACAGTATCATCTTCATACAGATGCTAGCTAGCTAGCTCCCACCCAGTACAGATACAGTATCATCTTCATACAGATGCTAGCTAGCTAGCTCCCACCCAGTACAGATACAGTATCATCTTCATACAGACGCTAGCTAGCTCCCACCCAGTACAGATACACTATCATCCTCATACAGACGCTAGCTAGCTCACACCCAGTACAGATACACTATCATCCTCATACAGACGCTAGCTAGCTCCCACCCAGTACAGATACAGTATCATCTTCATACAGACGGTAGCTAGCTCCCACCCAGTACAGATACACTACCATCCTCATACAGACGATAGCTAGCTCCCACCCAGTACAGATACACTATCATCCTCATACAGACGATAGTTAGCTCCCACCCAGTACAGATACAGTATCATCTTCATACAGACGCTAGCTAGCTCCCACCCAGTACAGATACACTTTCATCTTCATACAGACGCTAGCTAGCTCGACAGTTTGGTTTCCCCTATCAAGTCCTCGCAGATTAGGTGACGACAGTTTGGTTTCCACTATCAAGTCCTCACAGATTAGGTGACGACAGTTTGGTTTCCACTATCAAATCCTCACAGATTAGGTGACGACAGTTTGGTTTCCCCTATCAAATCCTCACAGATTAGGTGACGACAGTTTGGTTTCCACTATCAAGTCCTCACAGATTAGGTGACGACAGTTTGCTTTCCACTATCAAGTCCTCACAGATTAGGTGACGACAGTTTGGTTTCCACTATCAAGTCCTCACAGATTAGGTGACGACAGTTTGCTTTCCACTATCAAGTCCTCACAGATTAGGTGACGACAGTTTGCTAGCCCACTCCAACAGCCAAAGAGACTCAACTCCTCTGGTCCATCCAAAGAGACTCAACTCCTCTGGGCCAGCCAAAGAGACTCAACTTCTCTGGTCCAGCCAAAGAGACTCAACTCCTCTGGGCCAGCCAAAGAGACTCAACTTCTCTGGTCCAGCCAAAGAGACTCAACTTCTCTGGTCCAGCCAAAGAGACTCAACTTCTCTGGGCCATCCAAAGAGACTCAACTTCTCTGGTCCAGCCAAAGAGACTCAACTTCTCTGGGCCATCCAAAGAGA